>NW_026913807.1:5000-10000 GCF_034315485.1 Pezoporus occidentalis | reverse complement strand
CAACCCTAACCCTAACCCTAACCCTAACCCTAACCCTAACCCTAACCCTAACCCTAACCCTAACCCTATTTCTCCCCTGTAACTGTAACAAAGTGAGTGTAATACTATATGTATATATATATACAGGAAAACAGAGGAAACGTAACAAAGTGATCAAAATAAAGCATGTTCAAGAGGATTCTAATGACCCACAGAGGTTCTCAACCCTAACCCTAACCCTAACCCTAACCCTAACCCTAACCCTAAACCTAACCCTACCCCATTTCTCCCCTCTAACTGTAACAAAGCGAGTGTAATACTATATATCTAGATATATAGGAAAACACAGTAAACGTAACAAAGTGAGCAAAATAAAGTATGTTCAAGAGCATTCTAATGACCCACAGAGGTTCAACCCTAACCCTAACCCTAACCCTAACCCTAACCCTAACCCTAACCCATTTCTCCCCTGTAACTGTAACAAAGTGAGTGCAACACTATATATATAGATATATAGGAAAACACAGTAAATGTAACAAAGTGAGCAAAATAAAGCATGTTCAAGAGCATTCTAATGACCCACAGAGGTACTCAACCCTAACCCTAACCCTAACCCTAACACTAACCCTAACCCATTTCTCCCCTGTAACTGTAACAAAGTGAGTGTAATACTATATGTATATATATATACAGGAAAACAGAGGAAACGTAACAAAGTGAGCAAAATAAAACATGTTCAAGAGCATTCTAATGACCCACAGAGGTTCTCAACCCTAACCCTAACCCTAACCCTAACCCTAACCCTAACCCTAACCTAACCCTAACCCTAACCCATTTCTCCCCTGTAACTGTAACAAAGTGAGTGTAATACTATATGTATATATATATACAGGAAAACAGAGGAAACGTAACAAAGTGATCAAAAAAAAGCATGTTCAAGAGGATTCTAATGACCCACAGAGGTTCTCAACCCAAACCCTAACCCTAACCCTAACCCTAACCGTAAACATAACCCTACCCCATTTCTCCCCTCTAACTGTAACAAAGCGAGTGTAATACTATATATCTAGATATATAGGAAAACACAGTCAACGTAACAAAGTGAGCAAAATAAAGTATGTTCAAGAGCATTCTAATGACCCACAGAGGTTCTCAACCCCAACCCTAACCCTAACCCTAACCCTAACCCTAACCCATTTCTCCCCTGTAACTGTAACAAAGTGAGTGCAACACTATATATATAGATATATAGGAAAACACAGTAAATGTAACAAAGTGAGCAAAATAAAGCATGTTCAAGAGCATTCTAATGACCCACAGAGGTACTCAACCCTAACCCTAACCCTAACCCTAACCCTAACACTAACCCTAACCCATTTCTCCCCTGTAACTGTAACAAAGTGAGTGTAATACTATATGTATATATATATACAGGAAAACAGAGGAAACGTAACAAAGTGAGCAAAATAAAACATGTTCAAGAGCATTCTAATGACCCACAGAGGTTCTCAACCCTAACCCTAACCCTAACCCTAACCCTAACCCTAACCCTAACCCTAACCCTAAACCCTATTAACCCATTTCTCCCCTGTAACTGTAACAAAGTGAGTGTAATACTATATGTATATATATATACAGGAAAACAGAGGAAACGTAACAAAGTGATCAAAATAAAGCATGTTCAAGAGGATTCTAATGACCCACAGAGGTTCTCAACCCTAACCCTAACCCTAACCCTAACCCTAACCCTAACCCTAACCCTACCCCATTTCTCCCCTCTAACTGTAACAAAGCGAGTGTAATACTATATATATAGATATATAGGAAAACACAGTAAACGTAACAAAGTGAGCAAAATAAAGTATGTTCAAGAGCATTCTAATGACCCACAGAGGTTCTCAACCCCAACCCTAACCCTAACCCTAACCCTAACCCTAACCCTAACCCATTTCTCCCCTGTAACTGTAACAAAGTGAGTGCAACACTATATATATAGATATATAGGAAAACACAGTAAATGTAACAAAGTGAGCAAAATAAAGCATGTTCAAGAGCATTCTAATGACCCACAGAGGTACTCAACCCTAACCCTAACCCTAACCCTAACCCTAACCCTAACCCATTTCTCCCCTGTAACTGTAACAAAGTGAGTGTAATACTATATGTATATATATATACAGGAAAACAGAGGAAACGTAACAAAGTGAGCAAAATAAAACATGTTCAAGAGCATTCTAATGACCCACAGAGGTTCTCAACCCTAACCCTAACCCTAACCCTAACCCTAACCCTAACCCTAACCCTAACCCTAACCCTAACCCATTTCTCCCCTGTAACTGTAACAAAGTGAGTGTAATACTATATGTATATATATATACAGGAAAACAGAGGAAACGTAACAAAGTGATCAAAATAAAGCATGTTCAAGAGAAGCGAGTGTAATACTATATATCTAGATATATAGGAAAACACAGTAAACGTAACAAAGTGAGCAAAATAAAGTATGTTCAAGAGCATTCTAATGACCCACAGAGGTTCTCAACCCCAACCCTAACCCTAACCCTAACCCTAACCCTAACCCATTTCTCCCCTGTAACTGTAACAAAGTGAGTGCAACACTATATATATATATATATATAGGAAAACACAGTAAATGTAACAAAGTGAGCAAAATAAAGCATGTTCAAGAGCATTCTAATGACCCACAGAGGTACTCAACCCTAACCCTAACCCTAACCCTAACCCTAACCCTAACCCTAACCCATTTCTCCCCTGTAACTGTAACAAAGTGAGTGTAATACTATATGTATATATATATATATATACAGGAAAACAGAGGAAACGTAACAAAGTGAGCAAAATAAAACATGTTCAAGAGCATTCTAATGACCCACAGAGGTTCTCAACCCTAACCCTAACCCTAACCCTAACCCTAACCCTAACCCTAACCCCCTAACCCTAACCCATTTCTCCCCTGTAACTGTAACAAAGTGAGTGTAATACTATATGTATATATATATACAGGAAAACAGAGGAAACGTAACAAAGTGATCAAAATAAAGCATGTTCAAGAGGATTCTAATGACCCACAGAGGTTCTCAACCCTAACCCTAACCCTAACCCTAACCCTAACCCTAACCCTAACCACCTACCCGATTTTCTCCCCTCTAACTGTAACAAAGCGAGTGTAATACTATATATCTAGATATATAGGAAAACACAGTAAACGTAACAAAGTGAGCAAAATAAAGTATGTTCAAGAGCATTCTAATGACCCACAGAGGTTCTCAACCCCAACCCTAACCCTAACCCTAACCCTAACCCTAACCCATTTCTCCCCTGTAACTGTAACAAAGTGAGTGCAACACTATATATATAGATATATAGGAAAACACAGTAAATGTAACAAAGTGAGCAAAATAAAGCATGTTCAAGAGCATTCTAATGACCCACAGAGGTACTCAACCCTAACCCTAACCCTAACCCTAACCCTAACCCTAACCCATTTCTCCCCTGTAACTGTAACAAAGTGAGTGTAATACTATATGTATATATATATACAGGAAAACAGAGGAAACGTAACAAAGTGAGCAAAATAAAACATGTTCAAGAGCATTCTAATGACCCACAGAGGTTCTCAACCCTAACCCTAACCCTAACCCTAACCCTAACCCTAAAACCTAACCCTAACCCTAACCCATTTCTCCCCTGTAACTGTAACAAAGTGAGTGTAATACTATATGTATATATATATACAGGAAAACAGAGGAAACGTAACAAAGTGATCAAAATAAAGCATGTTCAAGAGGATTCTAATGACACAGAGGTTCTCAACCCTAACCCTAACCCTAACCCTAACCCTACCCCTAACCCTAACCGTAAACCTAACCCTACCCCATTTCTCCCCTCTAACTGTAACAAAGCGAGTGTAATACTATATATCTAGATATATAGGAAAACACAGTAAACGTAACAAAGTGAGCAAAATAAAGTATGTTCAAGAGCATTCTAATGACCCACAGAGGTTCTCAACCCCAACCCTAACCCTAACCCTAACCCTAACCCTAACCCTAACCCATTTCTCCCCTGTAACTGTAACAAAGTGAGTGCAACACTATATATATAGATATATAGGAAAACACAGTAAATGTAACAAAGTGAGCAAAATAAAGCATGTTCAAGAGCATTCTAATGACCCACAGAGGTACTCAACCCTAACCCTAACCCTAACCCTAACCCTAACTAACCCTAACCCATTTCTCCCCCTGTAACTGTAACAAAGTGAGTGTAATACTATATGTATATATATATACAGGAAAACAGAGGAAACGTAACAAAGTGAGCAAAATAAAACATGTTCAAGAGCATTCTAATGACCCACAGAGGTTCTCAACCCTAACCCTAACCCTAACCCTAACCCTAACCCTAACCCTAACCCTAACCCCTAACCCATTTCTCCCCTGTAACTGTAACAAAGTGAGTGTAATACTATATGTATATATATATACAGGAAAACAGAGGAAACGTAACAAAGTGATCAAAATAAAGCATGTTCAAGAGGATTCTAATGACCCACAGAGGTTCTCAACCCTAACCCTAACCCTAACCCTAACCCTAACCGTAAACCTAACCCTACCCCATTTCTCCCCTCTAACTGTAACAAAGCGAGTGTAATACTATATATATAGATATATAGGAAAACACAGTAAACGTAACAAAGTGAGCAAAATAAAGTATGTTCAAGAGCATTCTAATGACCCACAGAGGTTCTCAACCCCAACCCTAACCCTAACCCTAACCCTAACCCTAACCCATTTCTCCCCTGTAACTGTAACAAAGTGAGTGCAACACTATATATATATATATAGGAAAACACAGTAAATGTAACAAAGTGAGCAAAATAAAGCATGTTCAAGAGCATTCTAATGACCCACAGAGGTACTCAACCCTAACCCTAACCCTAACCGTAAACCTAGCCCTAACCCTAACCCATTTCTCCCCTGTAACTGTAACAAAGTGAG
>NW_026913806.1:0-5727 GCF_034315485.1 Pezoporus occidentalis | reverse complement strand
CAGTGAAAGAACGATGGATGCACCAATGTAAAGGTGATTGTGTGCTGAACAGGTCCAGCCCCAGCTTTCTCCTGCCTTCTGCTGTGGGAGCAGAGGCCAAACGTTCGTGCTGTACTCACTGTGCTGCTGGGGTAAAGGACCACCGAGAATTTGGATTCAAATGGACTTTTAGGTATGAAACCGAGGAGAGACTGCAATGATGGTGACACCGTTGCAAAGCAGCCTGTGTGCTGAAGAGGCCCAGCATTAGCTTTCCCTGCTGGTTCTTCTGCTGTGGGAGCAGATGCCACGGTTCATTCTGCGCTGACTGTGTTGCTGCGCAGCAGAGAGCAGGCTCTGGCTGCCTGCAGCTGATAGAGACAAGCTGAGAATTTGGATTCAAATGGACTTTTAGGTATGAAACCGAGGAGAGACTGCAATGATGGTGACACCGTTGCAAAGAAGCCTGTGTGCTGAAGAGGCCCAGAACCAGCTTTCCCTGCTGGTTCTTCTGCTGTGGGAGCAGATGCCACTGTTCATTCTGTGCTGTGTTGCTGCCAGCAGAGAGCAGGCTCTGAACTGATTCCATTCAAATGCTTTTCCTGTATGAAAGGGAGCAGTGAAATCAACGATGGATGCACCAATGTAAAGGTGATTGTGTGCTGAACAGGTCCAGCACCAGCTTTCAATCCTGACACTTCTGCTGTGGGAGCAGAGGCCAAACGTTCGTGCTGTACTCACTGTGCTGCTGGGCAGCTGAAAGCGACCACCTGAGAATTTGGATTCAAATGGACTTTTAGGTATGAAACCGAGGAGAGACTGCAATGATGGTGACACCGTTGCAAAGCAGCCTGTGTGCTGAAGAGGCCCAACATTAGCTTTCCCTGCTGGTTCTTCTGCTGTGGGAGCAGATGCCACTGTTCATTCTGCGCTGACTGTGTTGCTGCGCAGCAGAGAGCAGGCTCTGGACTGATTCCATTCAAATGCTTTTCCTGTATGAAAGTGAGCAGTGAAAGCAACGATGGATGCACCAATGTAAAGGTGATTGTGTGCTGAACAGGTCCAACACCAGCTTTCCCTCCTGGCCCTTCTGCTGTGGGAGCAGAGGCCAAACGTTCGTGCTGTACTCACTGGGCTGCCTGCAGCTGAGAGAGACCAGCTGAGAATTTGGATTCAAATGGACTTTTAGGTATGAAACCGAGGAGAGACTGCAATGATGGTGACACCGTTGCAAAGCAGCCTGTGTGCTGAAGAGGCCTAGCACCAGCTTTCCCTGCTGGTTCTTCTGCTGTGGGAGCAGATGCCACTGTTCTTTCTGTGCTGTGTTGCTGCCAGCAGAGAGCAGGCTCTGAACTGATTCCATTCAAATGCTTTTCCTGTATGAAAGGGAGCAGTGAAAGCAACAATGGATGCACCAATGTAAAGGTGATTGTGTGCTGAACAGGTCCAGCACCAGCTTTCAATCCTGACACTTCTGCTGTGGGAGCAGAGGCCAAACGTTCGTCCTGTACTCACTGTGCTGCCTGCAGCTGAGAGAGACCAGCTGAGAATTTGGATTCAAATGGACTTTTAGGTATGAAACCGAGGAGAGACTGCAATGATGGTGACACCGTTGCAAAGCAGCCTGTGTGCTGAAGAGGCCCAGCATTAGCTTTCCCTGCTGGTTCTTCTGCTGTGGGAGCAGATGCCACTGTTCATTCTGCGCTGACTGTGTTGCTGCGCAGCAGAGAGCAGGCTCTGGACTGATTCCATTCAAATGCTTTTCCTGTATGAAAGTGAGCAGTGAAAGCAACGATGGATGCACCAATGTAAAGGTGATTGTGTGCTGAACAGGTCCAGCACAAGCTTTCCCTCCTGGCTCTTCTGCTGTGGGAGCAGAAGCCAAACGTTCGTGCTGTACTCACTGTGCTGCCTGCAGCTGAGAGAGACCAGCTGAGAATTTGGATTCAAATGGACTTTTAGGTATGAAACCGAGGAGAGACTGCAATGATGGTGACACCGTTGCAAAGCAGCCTGTGTGCTGAAGAGGCCCAGCACCAGCTTTCCCTGCTGGTTCTTCTGCTGTGGGAGCAGATGCCACTGTTCATTCTGTGCTGTGTTGCTGCGCAGCAGAGAGCAGGCTCTGGACTGATTCCATTCAAATGCTTTTCCTGTATGAAAGGGAGCAGTGAAAGCAACGATGGATGCACCAATGTAAAGGTGATTGTGTGCTGAACAGGTCCAGCACAAGCTTTCCCTCCTGGCTCTTCTGCTGTGGGAGCAGAAGCCAAACGTTCGTGCTGTACTCACTGTGCTGCCTGCAGCTGAGAGAGACCAGCTGAGAATTTGGATTCAAATGGAGTTTTAGGTATGAAACCGAGGAGAGACTGCAATGATGGTGACACCGTTGCAAAGCAGCCTGTGTGCTGAAGAGGCCCAGCACCAGCTTTCCCTGCTGGTTCTTCTGCTGTGGGAGCAGATGCCACTGTTCATTCTGTGCTGTGTTGCTGCGCAGCAGAGAGCAGGCTCTGAACTGATTCCATTCAAATGCTTTTCCTGTATGAAAGGGAGCAGTGAAAGCAACGATGGATGCACCAATGTAAAGGTGATTGTGTGCTGAACAGGTCCAGCACCAGCTTTCAATCCTGACACTTCTGCTGTGGGAGCAGAGGCCAAACGTTCGTGCTGTACTCACTGTGCTGCTGGGCAGCTGAAAGCGACCACCTGAGAATTTGGATTCAAATGGACTTTTAGGTATGAAACCGAGGAGAGACTGCAATGATGGTGACACCGTTGCAAAGCAGCCTGTGTGCTGAAGAGGCCCAGCACGAGCTTTCCCTGCTGGTTCTTCTGCTGTGGGAGCAGATGCCACGGTTCATTCTGCGCTGACTGTGTTGCTGCGCAGCAGAGAGCAGGCTCTGGACTGATTCCATTCAAATGCTTTTCCTGTATGAAAGTGAGCAGTGAAAGCAACGATGGATGCACCAATGTAAAGGTGATTGTGTGCTGAACAGGTCCAGCACCAGCTTTCACTCCTGGCTCTTCTGTTGTGGGAGCAGAGGCCAAACGTTCGTGCTGTACTCACTGTGCTGCCTGCAGCTGAGAGAGACCAGCTGAGAATTTGGATTCAAATGGACTTTTAGGTATGAAACCGAGGAGAGACTGCAATGATGGTGACACCGTTGCAAAGCAGCCTGTGTGCTGAAGAGGCCCAGCACTAGCTTTCCCTGCTGGTTCTTCTGCTGTGGGAGCAGATGCCACGGTTCATTCTGCGCTGACTGTGTTGCTGCGCAGCAGAGAGCAGGCTCTGGACTGATTCCATTCAAATGCTTTTCCTGTATGAAAGGGAGCAGTGAAAGCAACGATGGATGCACCAATGTAAAGGTGATTGTGTGCTGAACAGGTCCAGCACAAGCTTTCCCACCTGGCTCTTCTGCTGTGGGAGCAGAGGCCAAACGTTCGTGCTGTACTCACTGTGCTGCCTGCAGCTGATAGAGACAAGCTGAGAATTTGGATTCAAATGGACTTTTAGGTATGAAACCGAGGAGAGACTGCAATGATGGTGACACCGTTGCAAAGCAGCCTGTGTGCTGAAGAGGCCCAGCACCAGCTTTCCCTGCTGGTTCTTCTGCTGTGGGAGCAGATGCCACTGTTCATTCTGTGCTGTGTTGCTGCCAGCAGAGAGCAGGCTCTGAACTGATTCCATTCAAATGCTTTTCCTGTATGAAAGGGAGCAGTGAAAGCAACGATGGATGCACCAATGTAAAGGTGATTGTGTGCTGAACAGGTCCAGCACCAGCTTTCAATCCTGACACTTCTGCTGTGGGAGCAGAGGCCAAACGTTCGTGCTCTACTCACTGTGCTGCTGGGCAGCTGAAAGCGACCACCTGAGAATTTGGATTCAAATGGACTTTTAGGTATGAAACCGAGGAGAGACTGCAATGATGGTGACACCGTTGCAAAGCAGCCTGTGTGCTGAAGAGGCCCAACATTAGCTTTCCCTGCTGGTTCTTCTGCTGTGGGAGCAGATGCCACTGTTCATTCTGCGCTGACTGTGTTGCTGCGCAGCAGAGAGCAGGCTCTGGACTGATTCCATTCAAATGCTTTTCCTGTATGAAAGGGAGCAGTGAAAGCAACGATGGATGCACCAATGTAAAGGTGATTGTGTGCTGAACAGGTCCAGCACCAGCTTTCCCTCCTGGCTCTTCTGCTGTGGGAGCAGAGGCCAAACGTTCGTGCTGTACTCACTGTGCTGCCTGCAGCTGAGAGAGACCAGCTGAGAATTTGGATTCAAATGGACTTTTAGGTATGAAACCGAGGAGAGACTGCAATGATGGTGACACCGTTGCAAAGCAGCCTGTGTGCTGAAGAGGCCCAGCACCAGCTTTCCCTGCTGGTTCTTCTGCTGTGGGAGCAGATGCCACTGTTCATTCTGTGCTGACTGTGTTGCTGCGCAGCAGAGAGCAGGCTCTGGACTGATTCCATTCAAATGCTTTTCCTGTATGAAAGGGAGCAGTGAAAGCAACGATGGATGCACCAATGTAAAGGTGATTGTGTGCTGAACAGGTCCAGCACCAGCTTTCCCTCCTGGCTCTTCTGCTGTGGGAGCAGAGGCCAAACGTTCGTGCTGTACTCACTGTGCTGCCTGCAGCTGAGAGAGACCAGCTGAGAATTTGGATTCAAATGGACTTTTAGGTATGAAACCGAGGAGAGACTGCAATGATGGTGACACCGTTGCAAAGCAGCCTGTGTGCTGAAGAGGCCCAGCACTAGCTTTCCCTGCTGGTTCTTCTGCTGTGGGAGCAGATGCCACGGTTCATTCTGCGCTGACTGTGTTGCTGCGCAGCAGAGAGCAGGCTCTGGACTGATTCCATTCAAATGCTTTTCCTGTATGAAAGGGAGCAGTGAAAGCAACGATGGATGCACCAATGTAAAGGTGATTGTGTGCTGAACAGGTCCAGCACAAGCTTTCCCTCCTGGCTCTACTGCTGTGGGAGCAGAGGCCAAACGTTCGTGCTGTACGCACTGTGCTGCTGGGCAGCTGAGAGCGACCAGCTGAGAATTTGGATTCAAATGGAGTTTTAGGTATGAAACCGAGGAGAGACTGCAATGATGGTGACACCGTTGCAAAGCAGCCTGTGTGCTGAAGAGGCCCAGCACTAGCTTTCCCTGCTGGTTCTTCTGCTGTGGGAGCAGATGCCACTGTTCATTCTGTGCTGTGTTGCTGCGCAGCAGAGAGCAGGCTCTGGACTGATTCCATTCAAATGCTTTTCCTGTATGAAAGTGAGCAGTGAAAGCAACGATGGATGCACCAATGTAAAGGTGATTGTGTGCTGAACAGGTCCAACACCAGCTTTCCCTCCTGGCTCTTCTGCTGTGGGAGCAGAGGCCAAACGTTCGTGCTGTACTCACTGGGCTGCCTGCAGCTGAGAGAGACCAGCTGAGAATTTGGATTCAAATGGAGTTTTAGGTATGAAACCGAGGAGAGACTGCAATGATGGTGACACCGTTGCAAAGCAGCCTGTGTGCTGAAGAGGCCCAGCATTAGCTTTCCCTGCTGGTTCTTCTGCTGTGGGAGCAGATGCCACTGTTCATTCTGTGCTGACTGTGTTGCTGCGCAGCAGAGAGCAGGCTCTGGACTGATTCCATTCAAATGCTTTTCCTGTATGAAAGTGAGCACTGAAAGCAACGATGGATGCACCAATGTAAAGGTGACTGTGTGCTGAACAGGTCCAGCACAAGGTTTCCCTCCTGGTTCTTTAGCTGTGG
>NW_026913805.1:0-8470 GCF_034315485.1 Pezoporus occidentalis | reverse complement strand
CATTGACCCCCATGTCCCCATTGTGCCCTCCCATGTCCCCCATTGTCCCCCCCATGTCCCCATTGTCCCCCATGTCCCCATTGACCCCCCCATTGACCCCCATGTGTTTGTGTGCCCCCCATTGACCCCCATGTGTTTGTGTGCCCCCCATGTGTGTGTGTGACCCCCCCATTGACCCCCATGTGTTTGTGTGTGCCCCCCATTGACCCCCATGTGTTTGTGTGCCCCCCATTGACCCCCATGTGTTTGTGTGCCCCCCATGTGTGTGTGACCCCATTGACCCCCATGTCCCCATGTGTGCCCCCATGTCCCCATTGTTTGTGTGCCCCCCATTGTCCCCCATTGACCCCCATGTCCCCATTGACCCTCCCATGTCCCCATTGACCCCCATGTCCCCCATTGACCCCCATGTCCCCATTGGCCCCCATGTCCCCATTGACCCCCATGTGTTTGTGTGTGCCCCCCATTGACCCCCATGTTTGTGTGCCCCCATGTCCCCATGTGTGTGTGTGCCCCATTGACCCCCATTGTCCCCCATTGACCCCCATGTGTGTGTGTGCCCCCCCTGGACCCCCATGTGTTTGTGTGACCCCCCATTGACCCCCCTGTGTTTGTGTGCCCCCCATGTGTTTGTGTGTGCCCCCCATTGACCCCCATGTCCCCATTGACCCCCATGTCCCCATTGTCCCCCCCATGTCCCCATTGACCCCCATGTGTGCCCCATTGACCCCCATGTCCCCATTGACCCCCCATGTCCCCATTGACCCCCCCCCATGTCCCCATGTGACCCCCCCATGTCCCCACTGACCCCCCATATCCCCATTGACCCCCTGCCCCCATTGACCCACCTGTCCCCATTGACCCCCCCATGTCCCCATTGACCCCCATGTCCCCACTGACCCCCCATGTCCCCATTGATCCCCATGTCCCCATTGACCCTCCCATGTCCCCATTGACCCCCATGTCCCCATTGACCCCATGTCCCCATGTGTGTGACCCCCATGTCCCCATTTGTGTGCCCCCATGTCCCCCATGTGTTTGACCCCCATATCCCCATTGACCCCCCATGTCCCCATTGACACCCCCATGTCCCCATGTGTTTGTGTGTGCCCCCATGTCCCCATTGACCCTCCCATGTCCCCATTGACCCCCATGTCCCCATTGACCCTCCCATGTCCCCTTTGACCCCCCCATGTCCCCACTGACTCCCATGTCCCCATTGACCCCCATGTCCCCATTGACCCCCATGTCCCCATTGACCCCTCCGCCCCCATTGACCCCCATGTCCCCATTGACCCCCATGTCCCCATTGACCCCCATGTCCCCATTGACCCCCATGTCCCCATTGACCCCCATGTCCCCATTGACCCCCCCATGTCCCCATTGACCCCCCCTGTTCCCTGCAGTTAAAGCTGACAAGAAGGCAGCGCAGGAGAAGATGCTGCAGCAGGAACACGAGAGACAGGTGGGGGGGGCACAGCCTGGTTATGGGGCGGGGGGGCACACACCAGGTTATGGGGCTGGAGGGGGGCACACACCAGGTTATGGGGCAGGGGGTGGTGGGGGCACACACCAGGTTATGGGGCAGTGGGGGCAAACCCCAGGTTATGGGGCAGGGGGGGCACACACCAGGTTAGGGGGCAGGGGGGGCACACACCAGGTTATGGGGCTGGAGGGGGGCACACACCAGGTTATGGGGCAGGGGGTGGTGGGGGCACACACCAGGTTATGGGGCAGTGGGGGCAAACCCCAGGTTATGGGGCAGGGGGGGCACACACCAGGTTATGGGGCACACACCAGGTTATGGGGCAGGGGGGGCACACACCAGGTTATGGGGCACACACCCGGTTATGGGGCACACCCCAGGTTATGGGGCAGGGGGGGCACACCCCAGGTTATGGGGCAGGGGGGGGGCACACCGGGTTATGGGTCCCTGCTCTCCCATAGGAGCGGGAGGACGAGCTCCGAGCCATGGCCCGGAAGATCCGCATGAAGTGAGTGTGTCCCCCCCCCATCATTCCCAATGGATCCCCCCCATCATTCCCAATGGATCCAGGGGGGGCTGCTGCTCCCCCCATCATTCCCCATAGATCCCCCCCATCATTCCCTACGGATCCCCCCCATCATTCCCCATGGATCCAGGGGGGCTGCGCTGTTCCCCCCATCATTCCCAATGGATCTGGGGGGGTCTGTACTGCTCCCCCCATCATTCCCAACTGATCCCCCCCATCATTCCCAATGGATCCCCCCATCATTCCCAACGGATCCCCCCATCATTCCCAGTGGATCCCCCCCATCATTCCCCACGGATCCCCCCCATCATTCCCCACGGATCCCCCCCATCATTCCCAACGGATCCCCCCATCATTCCCAACGGATCCCCCCATCATTCCCAACGGATCCCCCCCATCATTCCCCATGGATCCCCCCCATCATTCCCCACGGATCCCCCCCATCATTCCCCACGGATTCCCCCCATCATTCCCAACGGATTATTACCCATCATTCCCAACAGATCCCCCCATCATTCCCAGTGGTTCCCCCCCATCATTCCCAGTGGATCCCCCCCATCATTCCCCACGGATCCCCCCATCATTCCCAACGGATTCCCCCATCATTCCCCACGGATCCCCCCTCATTCCCCACGGATTACCCCATCATTCCCATTGGATCCCCCCATCATTCCCCACGGATTACCCCATCATTCCCAACGGATCCCCCCCATCATTCCCCATAGATCCCCCCTTCATTCCCCCTTGATCCCCCCTTCATTCCCTATTGTTCCCCCCATCATTCCCCATGGATCCCCCCCATCATTCCCCACGGATCCCCCCATCATTCCCAACGGATCCCCCCCATCATTCCCAATGGATCCCCCCATCATTCCCAATGGATTACCCCAGGGGGGGCTTACCCCATCCCCCCATCATTCCCAATGGATCCCCCCCATCATTCCCAATGGATCCCCCCATCATTCCCCATGGATCCCCCCATCATTCCCAACGGATCCCCCCCATCATTCCCAATTGATTCTTCCCCATCATTCCCAACCCCATCATTACCCCATCATTCCCAACGGATTCCCCATCATTCCCAACAGATCCCCCCATCATTCCCAGTGGATCCCCCCATCATTCCCCCATGGATTACCCCCCATCATTCCCCACGGATCCCCCCATCATTCCCCCATCATTCCCCCCATCATTCCCAACGGATTACCCCATCATTCCCAACGGATTCCCCCCCCCCATCATTCCCCACGGATCCCCCCCATCATTCCCCACGGATCCCCCCCTCATTCCCCACGGATCCCCCCCATCATTCCCAGTGGATCCCCCCCATCATTCCCCACGGATCCCCCCCATCATTCCCAACGGATCCCCCCATCATTCCCCATGGATCCCCCCATCATTCCCAACAGATCCCCCCATCATTCCCCATGGATCCCCCCATCATTCCCAATGGATCCCCCCATCATACCCAACGGATCCCCCCCATCATTCCCAACGGATCCCCCCATCATTCCCAACGGATCCCCCATCATTCCCCATGGATCCCCCCCATCATTCCCAATGGATCCCCCCATCATTCCCCATGGATCCCCCCCTCATTCCCAACGGATCCCCCCATCATTCCCAATGGATCCCCCCCATCATTCCCAACGGATACCCCCATCATACCCAATGGATCCAGGGGGGCTGTGCTGTTCCCCCCCATCATTCCCAATGGATCCCCCCATCATTCCCAATGGATCTCCCCCATCATTCCCAACGGATCCCCCCATCATTCCCAACGGATCCCCCCATCATTCCCCATGGATCCCCCATCATTCCCCACGGATCCCCCCATCATTCCCAATGGAATTCCCATCCCTTCTTCCTCCCCGGCAGGGAACGGGAACGCCGGGAGAAGGAGCGGGAGGAGTGGGAGCGCCAGTACAGCCGCCAGAGCCGGTCCCCATCCCCCCGCTACAGTGAGTCCCTATGGGGCAGGGCGGGGGGAGCTGTGGGGCACAAGGGCTTCCCAGCCCCACAGTGGGGAGGGGAGGGAAGGAAAAGCAGCAGCATTCCCATGGGAAAGGGTCCCTGAGCGCATCCCTGTGCTTGCAGGTCGGGAATACAGCTCGTCCCGGAGGTAGGAGCATCCCGCCCCACATCCGGGGGGCCCGGGGGTCGCAGGTCATGGAGACACCCCCCCCCCCCAATCCCAACGCCTCCGTCTCTGCACCCCATAGGCGCTCCCGGTCGCGGTCCCGCAGCCCCCATTACCGGCACTGAGGGGCCCGAAGGCAAATAAAGGTGGGAAATGGGAATGGGAGTGAGGATCATGGAGGGGATGGAGAGGGGGGAGCGCCCGGAGGACACGGGGTGCATCCCATAGCACACACACACATTGTACATCCCATAGCACACACATTGTACATCCCATAGCACACACATTGTACATCCCATAGCACACACACATTGTACATCCCATAGCACACACATTGTACATCCCATAGCACACACATTGTACATCCCATAGCACACATTGTACATCCCATAGCACACACATTGTACATCCCATAGCACACACACATTGTACATCCCATAGCACACACACACATTGTACATCCCATAGCACACACATTGTACATCCCATAGCACACACACATTGTACATCCCATAGCACACACATTGTACATCCCATAGCACACACATTGTACATCCCATAGCACACACATTGTACATCCCATAGCACACACATTGTACATCCCATAGCACACACATTGTACATCCCATAGCACACACACACTGTACATCCCATAGCACACACATTGTACATCCCATAGCACACATTGTACATCCCATAGCACACACATTGTACATCCCATAGCACACACATTGTACATCCCATAGCACACACACACTGTACATCCCATAGCACACACACACTGTACATCCCATAGCACACACACACTGTACATCCCATAGCACACACATTGTACATCCCATAGCACACATTGTACATCATTGTACATCCCATAGCACACACATTGTACATCCCATAGCACACATTGTACATCCCATAGCACACACACATTGTACATCCCATAGCACACACACACTGTACATCCCATAGCACACACACATTGTACATCCCATAGCACACACATTGTACATCCCATAGCACACACACACTGTACATCCCATAGCACACACACACTGTACATCCCATAGCACACACACATTGTACATCCCATAGCACACACACATTGTACATCCCATAGCACACACACATTGTACATCCCATAGCACACACACATTGTACATCCCATAGCACACACACATTGTACATCCCATAGCACACACATTGTACATCCCATAGCACACACATTGTACATCCCATAGCACACACATAGCACACACATTGTACATCCCATAGCACACACACATTGTACATCCCATAGCACACACTGTACATCCCATAGCACACACACATTGTACATCCCATAGCACACACATTGTACATCCCATAGCACACACACATTGTACATCCCATAGCACACACACATTGTACATCCCATAGCACACACACATTGTACATCCCATAGCACACACACATTGTACATCCCATAGCACACACACATTGTACATCCCATAGCACACACACACATTGTACATCCCATAGCACACACATTGTACATCCCATAGCACACACATTGTACATCCCATAGCACACACACATTGTACATCCCATAGCACACACATTGTACATCCCATAGCACACACACATTGTACATCCCATAGCACACACATTGTACATCCCATAGCACACACACATTGTACATCCCATAGCACACACACACTGTACATTCCATAGCACACACACATTGTACATCCCATAGCACACACATTGTACATCCCATAGCACACACACATTGTACATCCCATAGCACACACACACTTGTACATCCCATAGCACACACACATTGTACATCCCATAGCACACACACATTGTACATCCCATAGCACACACACATTGTACATCCCATAGCACACACACATTGTACATCCCATAGCAAACACACACATTGTACATCCCATAGCACACACACATTGTACATCCCATAGCACACACACATTGTACATCCCATAGCACACACACATTGTACATCCCATAGCACACACACATTGTACATCCCATAGCACACACACATTGTACATCCCATAGCACACACATTGTACATCCCATAGCACACACACATTGTACATCCCATAGCACACACACACTGTACATCCCATAGCACACACATTGTACATCCCATAGCACACACACATTGTACATCCCATAGCACACACACATTGTACACACATTGTACATCCCATAGCACACACACACATCCCATAGCACACACACACTGTACACACATAGCACACACACATGTACATCCCATAGCACACACACATCCCATAGCACACACACATTGTACATCCCATAGCACACACACATTGTACATCCCATAGCACACACATTGTACATCCCATAGCACACACACATTGTACATCCCATAGCACACACACATTGTACATCCCATAGCACACACACATTGCACACACATACATCCCATAGCACACACACATTGTACATCCCATAGCACACACACACTGTACATCCCATAGCACACACATTGTACATCCCATAGCACACACACATTGTACATCCCATAGCACACACACATTGTACATCCCATAGCACACACACATTGTACATCCCATAGCACACACACATTGTACATCCCATAGCACACACACATTGTACATCCCATAGCACACACACATTGTACATCCCATAGCACACACACATTGTACATCCCATAGCACACACACATTGTACATCCCATAGCACACACACATTGTACATCCCATAGCACACACACATTGTACATCCCATAGCACACACACTGTACATCCCATAGCACACACACATTGTACATCCCATAGCACACACACATTGTACATCCCATAGCACACACACATTGTACATCCCATAGCACACACACACATCCCATAGCACACACACATTGTACATCCCATAGCACACACACATTGTACATCCCATAGCACACACACATTGTACATCCCATAGCACACACACATTGTACATCCCATAGCACACACATTGTACATCCCATAGCACACACATTGTACATCCCATAGCACACACACATTGTACATCCCATAGCACACACACATTGTACATCCCACAGCACACACACATTGTACATCCCATAGCACACACACATTGTACATCCCATAGCACACACACACTGTACATCCCATAGCACACACACACTGTACATCCCATAGCACACATTGTACATCCCATAGCACACACACTGTACATCCCATAGCACACACACACTGTACATCCCATAGCACACACATTGTACATCCCATAGCACACACACATTGTACATCCCATAGCAAACACACACATTGTACATCCCATAGCACACACACTGTACATCCCATAGCACACACATTGTACATCCCATAGCACACACACACATTGTACATCCCATAGCACACACATTGTACATCCCATAGCACACACACATTGTACATCCCATAGCACACACACTGTACATCCCATAGCACACATTGTACATCCCATAGGATATAATGGATCTCCCGTAGGATACATTGGATCCCCCATAGGCCACAGTGAATCCCCCATAGGCCACAATGTCTCTCCCATAGGATATAAGGGATTCCCCATAGGACACACTGTACACCCCATAGGATATAATGGATTCCCCAATAGCACACACTGTACACCCCATAGGGGACACTGTGCACCCCATAGGATATAATGGATCCCCATAGCACACACTGTACACCCCATAGCACACACTGTACACCCCATAGGATATAATGGATCCCCCATAGCACACACTGTACACCCCATAGCACACACTGTACACCCCATAGGGGACACTGTGCACCCCATAGGATATAATGGATCCCCATAGCACACACTGTACACCCCATAGCACACACTGTACACCCCAGAGGATATAATGGATCCCCATAGCACACACTGTACACCCCTTAGCACACACTGTACACCCCAGAGGATATAATGGATCCCACATAGCACACACTGTACACCCCATAGACCACAGTGGATCCCCCATAGGATATAATGGATCTCCCATAGGATACATTGGATCCCCCATAGCACACACTGTACACCCCATAGCACACACTGTACACCCCATAAGATATAATGGATCCCCCATAACACACACTGCACGCCCCATAGGCCACATGGTCTGTCCCATAGGATATAATGGATCTCCCATAGGATACATTGGATCCCACATAGCACACACTGTACACCCCATAGCACACTCTGTACACCCCATAAGATATAATGGATCCCCCATAGCACACACTGTACGCCCCATAGGCCACAAGGTCTGTCC
>NW_026913804.1:0-7277 GCF_034315485.1 Pezoporus occidentalis | reverse complement strand
ATATATATCTATATATATAGTGTTGCACTCACTTTGTTACAGTTACAGGGGAGAAATGGGTTAGGGTTAGGGTTAGGGTTAGGGTTAGGGTTGGGGTTGAGAACCTCTGTGGGTCATTAGAATGCTCTTGAACGGTTACAGGGTTAGGGTTAGTGTTAGGGTTAGGGTTGAGAACCTCTGTGGGTCATTAGAATGCTCTTGAACATGCTTTATTTTGCTCACTTTGTTACGTTTCCTGTGTTTTACTATATATATATATATATAGTATTACACTCACTTTGTTACAGTTACAGGGGAGAAATGGGTTAGGGTTAGGGTTAGGGTTAGGGTTAGGGTTAGGGTTAGGGTTAGGGTTGAGAACCTCCACTTTGTTATGTTTCCTCTGTTTTCCTGTATATATATATACATATAGTATTACACTCACTTTGTTACAGTTACAGGGGAGAAATGGGTTAGGGTTAGGGTTAGGTTTAGGGTTAGGGTTAGGGTTAGGGTTGGGGTTGAGAACCTCTGTGGGTCATTAGAATGCTCTTGAACATGCTTTATTTTGCTCACTTTGTTACGTTTCCTCTGTTTTCCTGTATATATATATACATATAGTATTACACTCACTTTGTTACAGTTACAGGGGAGAAATGGGTTAGGGTTAGTGTTAGGGTTAGGGTTAGGGTTAGGGTTGAGTACCTCTGTGGGTCATTAGAATGCTCTTGAACATGCTTTATTTTGCTCACTTTGTTACATTTACTGTGTTTTCCTATATATCTATATATATAGTGTTGCACTCACTTTGTTACAGTTACAGGGGAGAAATGGGTTAGGGTTAGGGTTAGGGTTAGGGTTAGGGTTAGGGTTGAGAACCTCTGTGGGTCATTAGAATGCTCTTGAACATACTTTATTTTGCTCACTTTGTTACGTTTACTGTGTTTTCCTATATATCTAGATATATAGTATTACACTCGCTTTGTTACAGTTAGAGGGGAGAAATGGGGTAGGGTTAGGTTTAGGTTAGGGTTAGGGTTAGGGTTAGGGTTAGGGTTAGGGTTGAGAACCTCTGTGGGTCATTAGAATCCTCTTGAACATGCTTTATTTTGATCACTTTGTTACGTTTCCTCTGTTTTCCTGTATATATATATACATATAGTATTACACTCACTTTGTTACAGTTACAGGGGAGAAATGGGTTAGGGTTAGGGTTAGGGTTAGGGTTAGGGTTAGGGTTAGGGTTGAGAACCTCTGTGGGTCATTAGAATGCTCTTGAACATGCTTTATTTTGCTCACTTTGTTACATTTACTGTGTTTTCCTATATATCTATATATATAGTGTTGCACTCACTTTGTTACAGTTACAGGGGAGAAATGGGTTAGGGTTAGGTTTAGGGTTAGGGTTGGGGTTGAGAACCTCTGTGGGTCATTAGAATGCTCTTGAACATACTTTATTTTGCTCACTTTGTTACGTTTACTGTGTTTTCCTATATATCTATATATATAGTATTACACTCGCTTTGTTACAGTTAGAGGGGAGAAATGGGGTAGGGTTAGGTTTACGGTTAGGGTTAGGGTTAGGGTTAGGGTTAGGGTTGAGAACCTCTGTGGGTCATTAGAATCCTCTTGAACATGCTTTATTTTGATCACTTTGTTACGTTTCCTCTGTTTTCCTGTATATATATATACATATAGTATTACACTCACTTTGTTACAGTTACAGGGGAGAAATGGGTTAGGGTTAGGGTTAGGGTTAGGGTTAGGGTTAGGGTTAGGGTTAGGGTTGAGAACCTCTGTGGGTCATTAGAATGCTCTTGAACATGTTTCATTTTGCTCACTTTGTTACGTTTCCTCTGTTTTCCTGTATATATATACATATAGTATTACACTCACTTTGTTACAGTTACAGGGGAGAAATGGGTTAGGGTTAGTGTTAGGGTTAGGGTTAGGGTTAGGGTTGAGTACCTCTGTGGGTCATTAGAATGCTCTTGAACATGCTTTATTTTGCTCACTTTGTTACATTTACTGTGTTTTCCTATATATCTATATATATAGTGTTGCACTCACTTTGTTACAGTTACAGGGGAGAAATGGGTTAGGGTTAAATGGGTCATAGGCTCTTGAACATGCGTTAGGGTTTTTCCTATATATCTATATATATAGTGTTGCACTCACTTTGTTAGGGTTAGGGTTAGGGTTAGGGTTAGGGTTGAGAACCTCTGTGGGTCATTAGAATGCTCTTGAACATACTTTATTTTGCTCACTTTGTTACGTTTACTGTGTTTTCCTATATATCTAGATATATAGTATTACACTCGCTTTGTTACAGTTAGAGGGGAGAAATGGGGTAGGGTTAGGTTTACGGTTAGGGTTAGGGTTAGGGTTAGGGTTAGGGTTAGGGTTAGGGTTGAGAACCTCTGTGGGTCATTAGAATCCTCTTGAACATGCTTTATTTTGATCACTTTGTTACGTTTCCTCTGTTTTCCTGTATATATATATACATATAGTATTACACTCACTTTGTTACAGTTACAGGGGAGAAATGGGTTAGGGTTAGGGTTAGTGTTAGGTTTAGGGTTAGGGTTAGGGTTAGGGTTAGGGTTGAGAACCTCTGTGGGTCATTAGAATGCTCTTGAACATGTTTTATTTTGCTCACTTTGTTACGTTTCCTCTGTTTTCCTGTATATATATATACATATAGTATTACACTCACTTTGTTACAGTTACAGGGGAGAAATGGGTTAGGGTTAGGGTTAGGGTTAGGGTTAGGGTTAGGGTTGAGAACCTCTGTGGGTCATTAGAATGCTCTTGAACATGTTTTATTTTGCTCACTTTGTTACGTTTCCTGTGTTTTCCTGTATATCTATATATATAGTATTACACTCACTTTGTTACAGTTACAGGGGAGAAATGGGTTAGGGTTAGGGTTAGGGTTAGGGTTAGGGTTAGGGTTGAGAACCTCTGTGGGTCATTAGAATCCTCTTGAACATGCTTTATTTTGATCACTTTGTTACGTTTCCTCTGTTTTCCTGTATATATATATACATATAGTATTACACTCACTTTGTTACAGTTACAGGGGAGAAATGGGTTAGGGTTAGGGTTAGGTTTAGGGTTAGGGTTAGGGTTAGGGTTAGGGTTGAGAACCTCTGTGGGTCATTAGAATGCTCTTGAACATGTTTTATTTTGCTCACTTTGTTACGTTTCCTCTGTTTTCCTGTATATATATATACATATAGTATTACACTCACTTTGTTACAGTTACAGGGGAGAAATGGGTTAGGGTTAGGGTTAGGGTTAGGGTTAGGGTTAGGGTTGAGTACCTCTGTGGGTCATTAGAATGCTCTTGAACATGCCTTATTTTGCTCACTTTGTTACATTTACTGTGTTTTCCTATATATCTATATATATAGTGTTACACTCACTTTGTTACAGTTACAGGGGAGAAATGGGTTAGGGTTAGGGTGAGGGTTAGGGTTAGGGTTAGGGTTAGGGTTAGGGTTGAGAACCTCTGTGGGTCATTAGAATGCTCTTGAATATGCTTTATTTTGCTCACTTTGTTACGTTTACTGTGTTTTCCTATATATCTATATATATAGTATTACACTCACTTTGTTACAGTTACAGGGGAGAAATGGGTTAGGGTTAGGTTTAGGGTTAGGGTTAGGGTTAGGGTTAGGGTTAGGGTTGAGAACCTCTGTGGGTCATTAGAATGCTCTTGAACATGTTTTATTTTGCTCACATTGTTACATTTACTGTGTTTTCCTATATATCTAGATATATAGTATTACACTCGCTTTGTTACAGTTAGAGGGGAGAAATGGGTTAGGGTTAGGTTTACGGTTAGGGTTAGGGTTAGGGTTAGGGTTAGGGTTGAGAACCTCTGTGGGTCATTAGAATCCTCTTGAACATGCTTTATTTTGATCACTTTGTTACGTTTCCTCTGTTTTCCTGTATATATATATACATATAGTATTACACTCACTTTGTTACAGTTACAGGGGAGAAATGGGTTAGGGTTAGGGTTAGGTTTAGGGTTAGGGTTAGGGTTAGGGTTAGGGTTAGGGTTGAGAACCTCTGTGGGTCATTAGAATGCTCTTGAACATGTTTTATTTTGCTCACTTTGTTACGTTTCCTCTGTTTTCCTGTATATATATATACATATATTATTACACTCACTTTGTTACAGTTACCGGGGAGAAATGGGTTAGGGTTAGTGTTAGGGTTAGGGTTAGGGTTGAGTACCTCTGTGGGTCATTAGAATGCTCTTGAACATGCTTTATTTTGCTCACTTTGTTACATTTACTGTGTTTTCCTATATATCTATATATATAGTGTTGCACTCACTTTGTTACAGTTACAGGGGAGAAATGGGTTAGGGTTATGGGTTAGGGTTAGGGTTAGGGTTAGGGTTAGGGTTGGGGTTGAGAACCTCTGTGGGTCATTAGAATGCTCTTGAACATACTTTATTTTGCTCACTTTGTTACGTTTACTGTGTTTTCCTATATATCTATATATATAGTATTACACTCGCTTTGTTACAGTTAGAGGGGAGAAATGGGTTAGGGTTAGGTTTACGGTTAGGGTTAGGGTTAGGGTTAGGGTTAGGGTTGAGAACCTCTGTGGGTCATTAGAATCCTCTTGAACATGCTTTATTTTGATCACTTTGTTACATTTCCTCTGTTTTCCTGTATATATATATACATATAGTATTACACTCACTTTGTTACAGTTACAGGGGAGAAATGGGTTAGGGTTAGGGTTAGGTTTAGGGTTAGGGTTAGGGTTAGGGTTAGGGTTAGGGTTAGGGTTGAGAACCTCTGTGGGTCATTAGAATGCTCTTGAACATGTTTTATTTTGCTCACTTTGTTACGTTTCCTCTGTTTTCCTGTATATATATATATATAGTATTACACTCACTTTGTTACAGTTACAGGGGAGAAATGGGTTAGGGTTAGTGTTAGGGTTAGGGTTAGGGTTAGGGTTAGGGTTGAGTACCTCTGTGGGTCATTAGAATGCTCTTGAACATGCTTTATTTTGCTCACTTTGTTACATTTACTGTGTTTTCCTATATATCTATATATATAGTGTTGCACTCACTTTGTTACAGTTACAGGGGAGAAATGGGTTAGGGTTAGGGTTAGGGTTAGGGTTAGGGTTGGTGTTGAGAACCTCTGTGGGTCATTAGAATGCTCTTGAACATACTTTATTTTGCTCACTTTGTTACGTTTACTGTGTTTTCCTATATATCTAGATATATAGTATTACACTCGCTTTGTTACAGTTAGAGGGGAGAAATGGGGTAGGGTTAGGTTTACGGTTAGGGTTAGGGTTAGGGTTAGGGTTAGGGTTAGGGTTGAGAACCTCTGTGGGTCATTAGAATCCTCTTGAACATGCTTTATTTTGATCACTTTGTTACGTTTCCTCTGTTTTCCTGTATATATATATACATATAGTATTACACTCACTTTGTTACAGTTACAGGGGAGAAATGGGTTAGGGTTAGTGTTAGGGTTAGGGTTAGGGTTAGGGTTAGGGTTGAGTACCTCTGTGGGTCATTAGAATGCTCTTGAACATGCTTTATTTTGCTCACTTTGTTACATTTACTGTGTTTTCCTATATATCTATATATATAGTGTTGCACTCACTTTGTTACAGTTACAGGGGAGAAATGGGTTAGGGTTAGGGTTAGGGTTAGGGTTAGGGTTGGGGTTGAGAACCTCTGTGGGTCATTAGAATGCTCTTGAACATACTTTATTTTGCTCACTTTGTTACGTTTACTGTGTTTTCCTATATATCTATATATATAGTATTACACTCGCTTTGTTACAGTTAGAGGGGAGAAATGGGGTAGGGTTAGGTTTACGGTTAGGGTTAGGGTTAGGGTTAGGGTTAGGGTTAGGGTTGAGAACCTCTGTGGGTCATTAGAATCCTCTTGAACATGCTTTATTTTGATCACTTTGTTACGTTTCCTCTGTTTTCCTGTATATATATATACATATAGTATTACACTCACTTTGTTACAGTTACAGGGGAGAAATGGGTTAGGGTTAGGGTTAGGTTTAGGGTTAGGGTTAGGGTTAGGGTTAGGGTTAGGGTTAGGGTTGAGAACCTCTGTGGGTCATTAGAATGCTCTTGAACATGTTTTATTTTGCTCACTTTGTTACGTTTCCTCTGTTTTCCTGTATATATATATACATATAGTATTACACTCACTTTGTTACAGTTACAGGGGAGAAATGGGTTAGGGTTAGTGTTAGGGTTAGGGTTAGGGTTAGGGTTAGGGTTGAGTACCTCTGTGGGTCATTAGAATGCTCTTGAACATGCTTTATTTTGCTCACTTTGTTACATTTACTGTGTTTTCCTATATATCTATATATATAGTGTTGCACTCACTTTGTTACAGTTACAGGGGAGAAATGGGTTAGGGTTAGGGTTAGGGTTAGGGTTAGGGTTGGGGTTGAGAACCTCTGTGGGTCATTAGAATGCTCTTGAACATACTTTATTTTGCTCACTTTGTTACGTTTACTGTGTTTTCCTATATATCTAGATATATAGTATTACACTCGCTTTGTTACAGTTAGAGGGGAGAAATGGGGTAGGGTTAGGTTTACGGTTAGGGTTAGGGTTAGGGTTAGGGTTAGGGTTAGGGTTGAACCTCTGTGGGTCATTAGAATCCTCTTGAACATGCTTTATTTTGATCACTTTGTTACGTTTCCTCTGTTTTCCTGTATATATATATACATATAGTATTACACTCACTTTGTTACAGTTACAGGGGAGAAATGGGTTAGGGTTAGGGTTAGGTTTAGGGTTAGGGTTAGGGTTAGGGTTAGGGTTAGGGTTGAGAACCTCTGTGGGTCATTAGAATGCTCTTGAACATGTTTTATTTTGCTCACTTTGTTACGTTTCCTCTGTTTTCCTGTATATATATATACATATAGTATTACACTCACTTTGTTACAGTTACAGGGGAGAAATGGGTTAGGGTTAGTGTTAGGGTTAGGGTTAGGGTTAGGGTTGAGTACCTCTGTGGGTCATTAGAATGCTCTTGAACATGCTTTATTTTGCTCACTTTGTTACATTTACTGTGTTTTCCTATATATCTATATATATAGTGTTGCACTCACTTTGTTACAGTTACAGGGGAGAAATGGGTTAGGGTTAGGGTTAGGGTTAGGGTTAGGGTTGGGGTTGAGAACCTCTGTGGGTCATTAGAATGCTCTTGAACATACTTTATTTTGCTCACTTTGTTACGTTTACTGTGTTTTCCTATATATCTAGATATATAGTAT
>NW_026913803.1:0-3711 GCF_034315485.1 Pezoporus occidentalis | reverse complement strand
AAGCAACAAAATGAAGTAAACTGTAGCAGCCTGCTCAAAACTCGGAACATGACTGATCCACCTCATTTAGATCTCACACCTCTTTTAGGCTACCTGGAAGAACACCTTCTACACTGATTAGAGAGAGCAATTAGACCCATTCAGAATTTGTAGTTTGCTACAACTGAGTGATTTTCCTGTAAGCTAGAGGGTAGAGCGGGCTCTCCCACCTAAGTCGTGCAAGTTAGCATGCAGCCACCTGGAGGAAGCTTTTTCCTGGTTACAGCAGCCTGATGCGTACAGGCTACAGCTAAGCTCAGCACATCAGGAACTGTACTGCAGGGTGCTCACAGCCAGTGCTGGCCATCATAGAATCGTAGAATGGTTAGGGTTGGAAAGGACCTTAAGCTCATCCAGTTCCAACCCCCCTGCCACGGGCAGGCACACCTCACACTAAACCATCTCACCCAAGGCCTCGTCCAACCTGGCCTTGACCACTGCCAGGGATGGAGCATTCACAACCTCCCTGGGCAACCCATTCCAGTGCCTCACCACCCTAACAGGAAAGAATTTCCTCCTTACATCCAATCTAAACTTCCCGTGTGGCAGCAGCCACCATCGGTGGAACCTTGGGTGGATCCTGTTGCAGAGGGACTGTGCCCTCAGGCCACTCCAGGACCCTCAAGGGGAAAAAGATGTCTCTGGATCTCCTGGCAACACAACAGACACAGCAACAACTCCAGCCCCAGTGACAGACACTGCAGCTGCTCCAACCACAGCCACAGTCACTGCAACTGGTGTCTATTGCTGGGGCTGCACCACCCGCAGGTACTGCACATACTGCAATCCCAGTGACAGGCATTGCAACTTCTCCAATCAGATGGATATATATTAATGTGCATATGTATGTACGTGTACATGTATGTACACACATATACATACATACATATATCTACTTGGTGGTGTCGTCAGAGCATTTGCCAGTAAAGACTGAGGCAAAAAACTCATTCAGAACCTCAGCCTTCTCCAAATCCTGTGTAACCAGTTCTCCCGATAGCTTCTGGAGAGGGCCCATGTTGTCCCTAGTCTGTCTTTTATTCGCTACGTACCTATAGAATCCCTTCCTGTTATCTTTCACATCCCTAGCCAAGTTTAATTCTAACTGGGCCTTAGCTTTCCTAACCTGGTCCCTAGCTTCCCAGACAACATCCCTGTATTCTTCCCAGGCTGCCTGTCCAAAGCTCAAAGCAGCGTCTGCAGCTGGAGGGAATGCTTTGAAGGAGGTCACAGCGCACCATTCTGGCTTGTCTGCAAGACTGTCTGTGGTAGTGCTGTTAGAAATGGGCTAGAATGGCATTTCAGGGGTCATTTGTCATTCTTTTGTACTGTGACAGGAAAGACTTTAACGTGGGCCCAGGTAAGCAGTGTTCTTAACTGTTTATTAAGGAACAAACCCACTTTTGTGTGTTTTAACATGGTTGGTGTTAGGGTAAAACCAAGAGAAGATTAATGTATCTCCCCGCTCACAAAGGCAGCCTTGATAAGGAAGCACTGCCAGGCTCAGGCAGGGATTCCCCTGCCTTGCTGCTGGGCCCTTCTCCATGCGCAAGGAGGGAAGAGGGACCATCCTCAGGGGTCTTTGCCTGCAGTCCCAGACCAGCCAGGAGGCAGCTGCAGATCCAGCAGCACATGTGGAGGACACCTTTTTTGGGGGCAATGGGCGGTGTTTTAATATATATAAATCCCTAAAAGGATTTTTCTGGGGTGGTTTTCATTTTAAAACCACTCATCTTCAAAATGTCTTCATGATGGAACTGGTGAAAACACACACAAAAAGGTCAACATCTGCAGTTACACAGAGATTATGATACTCGTTTATTCATGCAAGGCTTTGCTTCAAATCTAATGAAGTCTGGTTTGCATCTTCATGTTTGTCTATTTAAACATGATTCTTACTGTGTGTTTGCAAGGAATGACTGTGTTTCAGACTCTTGCAATGCAACTGTATATGACAAGCATATACACCAATACTGTTACAGTTGTTTATGGCTCCTCCATCTTAGTCTAGTAAATCCAAACATCAGGGTCTATTTACATTGCATGCACTGAAGGCTTACCTTTGAGGTTTGTGGTAACAGAAATCCACAGAGGTGCCCGTTAGCCTCACAAGAGAGCAAAAGAAGTTATTTAATATTAAAATCAGTTGCAAAGGTCTGCACCACTGTCCTGTGAGTTTTTAGGACCCCTGAGATACAGCTGATGAGGTTTTTCCATAAAGCACAAAAATAAGAAGTAGCAATTATTATTATTATTGTTATTTAACTTTATTAATAATATTATTAATAATGTTAAATAAAATAATAATAATAATTGTATTTCTTATTTTTGTGCTTTTTTAAAAAAAACCTCATATTTTCGGGGGGTTAAAAACTCCCGGGTTTTAACCTTTCTGCTTTCTTGATTTAGTCCACACCCTTCTAATATAAACAAAACATTTCTCAATTTTCTCCTTTGTTAGATAAATTTTGGGGGGGGGGGTTACGGAAGGGTAACCTTGCAACTGATTAAAAATTTAAATAACCTCTTTGCTTCTTGTGAGGTAAGGGGCCCTCTGTGGTTTTCTTTTACCACAAACCTCAAAGGTAACCTTTTATGCACAAAAAAAAGATTTTTGGATTTTGACTAATGGGGGAAACCATAAACAATTAACATTTGGTTATTGTTGTAATTTCATTGCAAGAGTCTGAAACACAGTCTTTCCTTGCACACACAGTAAGAATCATTTTAAATGACAAACATGAAGATGCAAACCAATTTCTTTAATTTGAAGCAAAGCCTTGCATAAAAAAGGTATCAAATCTCTTGTAACGGGGAATTTCCCTTTTTGTGTGTTTTCCACCCATCATGAAACTTTTTGAAGGAGTGGGGTTTAAAATGAAAAAAAAAAACCCTTTCTGGGGTTTTTTTTAAACCCCCATTCCCCCCAAAAAAGGGGTCCTCCCCAGTGTCTGGATTCCCCGCCTCCTGGCTGGTCTGGGACTCAGGGAAAGCCCCAATTCCCCCTTTTTTTCCCCCCCAAAAACCCGGCGGGGGGAATCCCCCTGAGCCTGGCAGTGTTCCCTTTTCAAGGCTCCTTTTTTGAGGGGGGGAAAACATTAATCTTCTCTTGGTTTTACCCTAACAACAACCATGTTAAAACACACAAAAGTGGGTTTGTTTTAAAAACATTAAGAACACTGCTTACCTGGGCCCCCGTTAAAGTTTTCCGTCATACAAAAGAATGACAAATGACCCCCGAAAGTTTAGCCCATTTTAACAGCACTACCACAGACAGTCTTAGCAGCCAAATGGGGGGCCGTGACCTCCTTAAGCATTCCCTCCAGCTGCGGCTCTTTGACTTTGGACAGGCAGTGGGGGGAAAGGGGGGCGGGAAGCTGGGGCCAGGTTAGGAAAGCTAAGGCCCAGTTAAATTAAAAGCTGGGGTGAAGAAAAAGGGTTCTATAGGTCTAGCAAAAAAAAAGAAACAAAAAAAAAGGGGCCCCCTCCAGAACTATGGGAAACTGGTTAAAAGGGTTTGGAGAAAGGGGAGGTTTTGAAGATTTTTTTCCTAGTCTTTACTGGCAAATGCTTACACACCAAATGATATATGTATGTATGTATATGTGTGTACATACATGTACACGTATACATATCACAAATATATATCCATTAGGGAATTTTGCCTGGGTTCAT
>NW_026913802.1:0-9327 GCF_034315485.1 Pezoporus occidentalis | reverse complement strand
GGTTCATGAAGATATTAGTGTTGGTAGTTTCAAGGTGTTGGTTGTGTTTATGGTGAGGAAGATGGAAGTTGTTATTAAGGTGTAGATGAGGAAGGCTAGTAGGGTTAGTTTTGGGTTGTAGATAATAATGATGGCTATTCAGCCTAAGTGGGAGATGGAAGAGAAGGCTATGATTTTTCGGGTTTGTGTTTGGTTGAGTCCCATTCAGCCGCCCAGGGCAATGGATATGATGGATATGGTGATGAGTAGTGTGGGGTTTAGTGAGTGTGATGTTAGAAGTAGGAGGGAGGTGGGTGGGAGTTTTATTGCTGTTGATAGGAGGAGGGCTGTGATGAGGGAGGATCCTTGGAGTACTTCTGGGAATCAGAAATGGAATGGGGTTAGGCCTAGTTTGGTGGCAATTGCAGTGGTTAGTAGAAGTTGTGAGGGTGGGTGGGTGAGTTGAGTGATGTCTCATTGTCCGGTGGATTGTGCGTTGATTATGCTTGAGAAGAGTAATAGTGCGGAGGCGGCTGCTTGTACGAGGAAGTATTTGGTTGCGGCTTCAATGGCTCGTGGGTGATGGGGTTTGGAGATTAGGGGGATGATGGCTAGGGTGTTAATTTCTAATCCTGTTCAGGCTATTATTCAGTGGTTGCTTGTGACGGTGATTGTTGTCCCTAGGAGTAGACTTGTGATTGAGATAAGTTTTGTGAGGGGACTCATTAGTAGGGGAGGGAGTTGAACCATCATTTTCGGGGTATGGGCCCGATAGCTTTGTTAGCTGACCTTACTAGGAAATAATATAAAGGAAGTATGGAGGATTTTGATTCCTTTTGTGTAGGTTCGATTCCTGCTTTTCTAAGGTTTGAGTTAGGAAATGAGAGGGTTGGTATACCTCTATGTTCACTTTATCACAGTGATCCTTACATTCAGGCACATTTCCTTAGGTAAGGAGGTAGGCCCGCGTAAGAGATTGGTATGCTAGTGTGTCAGAGGTGGAGAGATAGGGTTAGGGGGAGGAAGTTTTTTCAGAGGAGGTGTATGAGTTGGTCGTATCGGAATCGTGGATAGGATGCTCGGATTCATAGGAAGCTTGAGGAGAGGAGTAGGGTCTTTGTGGCCAGGATGAGTGGGAATAGTTCTGAGGGTGGGTTTAATGTGCTTGGGTTTAGGAATAGGAGGGTGGTTAGTGTGTTTATTAGTATAATGTTTGTGTATTCAGCTAGGAAGAACAGGGCGAATGGTCCTGCGGAGTATTCTACATTGAAGCCGGAGACTAGTTCAGATTCTCCTTCTGTGAGGTCGAAGGGGGAGCGGTTTGTTTCAGCTAGTGTTGAGATGTATCATATTATGGCGAGGGGTCAGGAGGAGAATATGAGGTATAAAGGTTCTTGTAGTGTGGTGAGGGTGGTTATAGTGTAGTTTCCGCTTAATGTGATTACGGATAGGAGGATGATGGCTAGTGTAACTTCATAGGAGATGGTTTGGGATACTGCTCGTAGTGCGCCGATTAAAGCATATTTTGAGTTTGATGCTCATCCTGATCATAGGATTGAGTAGACTGCTAGGCTGGATATTGCTAGGAGGAAGAGGAGGCCTAGGTTTAGGTCTGCGAGAGAGAATGGGAGGGGGAGGGGTGCTCAGATTGTTAGTGCGAGGAGGAGGGCTAGTATTGGGGTTGTGATGAATAGGAGTGGGGAGGATGTGGAGGGGCGGATTGGTTCTTTAATGAATAATTTGATTCCGTCGGCTATGGGTTGTAGAAGTCCAAAGGGGCCTACGATGTTTGGGCCTTTTCGGGATTGTATGTAGCTTAGGATTTTTCGTTCAATTAATGTGAGGTATGCTACGGCGATTAGGATTGGGACTATGTAGGATAATATTATGATGGGGTAGGTTGGGGGAATGTTTGGTCAGATCATAGTGGGAGCTAGAGAGAGGATTTGAACCTCTGGAGTAAAGGGTTTAAGTCTTTTGCATTTGCCGGGCTCTGCTACACTAGCGGCCATTTTCGGGGGGGGTAATTTTGGTTCCTTTGGTGATTTAGTTGGGGGCATCACTTGGGGAGAGGGCGTGCTTGGGGTATTGGCCCTACTTTTCCGGTCCTTTCGTACTAGGAAGAGTTAAATCATAGATAGAAACCGACCTGGATTGCTCCGGTCTGAACTCAGATCACGTAGGACTTTTAATCGTTGAACAAACGAACCCTTGGTAGCGGTTGCACCACTAGGATGTCCTGATCCAACATCGAGGTCGTAAACCTCCTCGTCGATAGGGGCTCTTGGAGGAGATTGCGCTGTTATCCCTGGGGTAGCTTGGTTCGTTGGTCAATTTTATTGGGTCTGTATGCTGTTAGCACGTTGAGGGGTTGCTCTTAGTTAAGGGTTGTGGCCCTAGTTTTTGGAGGATTTGTTGTTCTCCAGGGTCGCCCCAACCTAAAAATATTAGCCAGTGTGTTAGATTAGTGGGCCTAGGTAGGTTTGGTTTTGGGTGTGTGGTGGCTATTGATTTTGAAGTTCCACAGGGTCTTCTCGTCTTATGTGTTCATCCCTGCTTTTGCACGGGGAGATCAGTTTCACTGATTGCCTGCAGGAGACAGTTAAGACCTCGTTTAGCCATTCATACAAGTCTCGATTTATGGGACAATTGATTGCGCTACCTTTGCACGGTTAGGATACCGCGGCCGTTGAACGTCACTGGGCAGGCATCACCTTCAATACTTGTTTGGCTGAAGGCTATGTTTTTGGTAAACAGTCGGGCCTTGGGTTTGCTGAGTTCCTTTTGCAGGTTTAAATCGTCCTAGTTGAGCGCTCCTGGGTTGGGTTGACGGGGTGTGTTCAATGTTTTGGGCGTGGGTGGGGGTTGTGGCATTGTTGTGCTGTTAATGGTGTCTAGGCTGGCGCTTGAGGGGATATAATTATCCTGGTTACTCGTTCTAGCATTAGTTCATCTATTGTTATAGGTTGGCCTGCTGGAGGTGTAGGGAGTCGCATTGTTTGTGGATTTTTTAAGGTTGTGGAGCTTTGACGCACTCTTTGGGGGTGGCTGCTTTAAGGCCCACGGGTAAGGTTGATGTGGGGAGTTATCCGCTAGTGGAGGTTGTGTCCTTTGTCAAAGGGGCTGTACCCCCTTTGGGTAGCTCTTAGCCTGTTACATGTGGGTTTGTGTTGTCTAGTCCGGGTGGAAGGGGCTAAGGAGGAACTTAAATTCGTCTTGCAGGCAACCAGCTATCACCCGGCTCGGTTGGCTTTTCACCTCTACTAACAAGTCGCCCCACTCTTTTGCAACAGAGACGGGTTGGTTCAGTGTAACTGCTCGTGAGTAGCTCGCTCGGGTTTCGGGGTGGCAGGCTCAAGTTCTCTTTGTCTGGCTGTTCTTGCTAGATCATGATGCAAGAGGTACAAGGATTTATCTTTGCTGTGTGGTGCTTGGTTTTCATTGTTATTTCATCCTTCCCTTACGGTACTGTATCTATAGCGTCCGGGTTACTTTTCTATCGCCTATACTGGGTTTGGGGTAATGTTTTAGTTTACAGGAGTAGTGGGTTCTTGATTGTGGTTGGTGGAGCTAGAGTGGGCTTCAAGGTGATCCGATGTGTGGCGGATATCTTTCAGGTGTAAGCTGAATGCTTTGTGTTGTAGCTACGCCTTGATATGCTAAGTGCACCTTCCGGTACACTTACCTTGTTACGACTTGCCTCATCTTCAGCTGTTTGTTGTGGTATTAGTTAATGTGTTAAAGGGCTTGTGAAGAGGGTGACGGGCGGTGTGTACGTGCCCTAGGACCGGCTTAAAGGGGGCTTAATTATCCCCTTTTACTGCTAAATCCGCCTTCTAGAGGCAGGTTTCAGGCCTCTTTTCGTTGAGTATGTTCTATTTTAGAAAATGTAGCCCATTTCTTCCACTCCATGGGCTATACCTTGACCTGTCTTGTTAGCGGGTAGATTGGTGGGCTTATTGGGCTCACTGTTGTGCTCTCATGAAGGTGGGCTGACGACGGCGGTATGTAGGCTGTTTTGGCAAGGAGTGGTCGGGTGTATCGTGGATTATCGATTATAGAACAGGCTCCTCTAGGTGGGTTTAGGGCACCGCCAAGTCCTTAGAGTTTTAAGCGTTTGTGCTCGTAGTTCTCGGGCGGATGTTTGTGTATGGGAAACATCAAGATTTAGGGCTAGGCATAGTGGGGTATCTAATCCCAGTTTGTGTCCTAGCTTTCGTGAGGTGAGATAGATCATGGAAGTTAAGATCGTTTTTGGGTTGGGTTTCTGAATGTCTTAGGCTTATGACAGCTGGGTTTAGATTTAATCTTAGTTGGCTTGTGATAATCTGGGATCACTCTTTACGCCGTGTGCGGTTAATTTGGGCCTCTTGTATAGCCGCGGTGGCTGGCACAAGATTTACCGGCCCTGGGTTGCTCTAACTAAGTCAGGCTTGCGCCTATTGCTTAATGTTAACTACTGCTGAATGCCCGTGGGGGTGTGGCTGGACGAGGTGTCTTGGGCTACGGTGATTGTAGGTGTGCCTGATACCTGCTCCTTTTGTAGCCAGAGATATAAAAATACACTCAAAATCTACCCGCTAACAATGCCTAAAGACAGGTCAGTCCGGTATAGCCAGAGGCAAAACTCTAGGAGTGGTGCCCTAAATGGAAGCCTGCTATAAACCTTCCACATTTTCTGAGCCCAATAAGCCCAAAATAGAACATACCAGTGGAAGAGGCCTGAAACCTCCTCTGAAGGCGGATTTAGCAGTAAAAGGGGATAAAGACAGAGCCCGTATCTTCACAAGCCCTTTAACACATTAACTAATACCACAACAAACAGCTGAAGATGAGGCAAGTCGTAACAAGGTAAGTGTACCGGAAGGTGCACTTAGCATATCAAGGCGTAGCTACAACACAAAGCATTCAGCTTACACCTGAAAGATATCCGCCACACATCGGATCACCTTGAAGCCCACTCTAGCTCCACCAACCACAATCAAGAACCCACTACTCCTGTAAACTAAAACATTACCCCAAACCCAGTATAGGCGATAGAAAAGTAACCCGGACGCTATAGATACAGTACCGTAAGGGAAGGATGAAATAACAATGAAAACCAAGCACCACACAGCAAAGATAAATCCTTGTACCTCTTGCATCATGATCTAGCAAGAACAGCCAGACAAAGAGAACTTGGAGCCTGCCACCCCGAAACCAAGCGATTACTCACGAGCAGTTACACTGAACCAACCCGTCTCTGTTGCAAAAGAGTGGGGCGACTTGTTAGTAGAGGTGAAAAGCCAACCGAGCCGGGTGATAGCTGGTTGCCTGCAAGACGAATTTAAGTTCCTCCTTAGCCCCTTCCACCCGGACACAACACAAACCCACATGTAAAGGACACAACCTCCACAAAGGACACAACCTCCACACATCAACCTTACCCGTGGGCCTTAAAGCAGCCACCCCCAAAGAGTGCGTCAAAGCTCCTTAAAAAATCCACAAACAATGCGACTCCCTACACCTCCAGCAGGCCAACCTATAACAATAGATGAACTAATGCTAGAACGAGTAACCAGGATAATTATATCCCCTCAAGCGCCAGCCTAGACACCATTAACAGCACAACAATGCCACAACCCCCACCCACGCCCAAAACATTGAACACACCCCGTCAACCCAACCCAGGAGCGCTCAACTAGGACGATTTAAACCTGCAAAAGGAACTCAGCAAACCCAAGGCCCGACTGTTTACCAAAAACATAGCCTTCAGCCAAACAAGTATTGAAGGTGATGCCTGCCCAGTGACTTACGTTCAACGGCCGCGGTATCCTAACCGTGCAAAGGTAGCGCAATCAATTGTCCCATAAATCGAGACTTGTATGAATGGCTAAACGAGGTCTTAACTGTCTCCTGCAGGCAATCAGTGAAACTGATCTCCCCGTGCAAAAGCAGGGATGAACACATAAGACGAGAAGACCCTGTGGAACTTCAAAATCAATAGCCACCACACACCCAAAACCAAACCTACCTAGGCCCACTAATCTAACACACTGGCTAATATTTTTAGGTTGGGGCGACCCTGGAGAACAACAAATCCTCCAAAAACTAGGGCCACAACCCTTAACTAAGAGCAACCCCTCAACGTGCTAACAGCATACAGACCCAATAAAATTGACCAACGAACCAAGCTACCCCAGGGATAACAGCGCAATCTCCTCCAAGAGCCCCTATCGACGAGGAGGTTTACGACCTCGATGTTGGATCAGGACATCCTAGTGGTGCAACCGCTACCAAGGGTTCGTTTGTTCAACGATTAAAAGTCCTACGTGATCTGAGTTCAGACCGGAGCAATCCAGGTCGGTTTCTATCTATGATTTAACTCTTCCTAGTACGAAAGGACCGGAAAAGTAGGGCCAATACCCCAAGCACGCCCTCTCCCCAAGTGATGCCCCCAACTAAATCACCAAAGGAACCCCACATACCCCCCCGAAAATGGCCGCTAGTGTAGCAGAGCCCGGCAAATGCAAAAGACTTAAACCCTTTACTCCAGAGGTTCAAATCCTCTCTCTAGCTCCCACTATGATCTGACCAAACATTCCCCCAACCTACCCCATCATAATATTATCCTACATAGTCCCAATCCTAATCGCCGTAGCATACCTCACATTAATTGAACGAAAAATCCTAAGCTACATACAATCCCGAAAAGGCCCAAACATCGTAGGCCCCTTTGGACTTCTACAACCCATAGCCGACGGAATCAAATTATTCATTAAAGAACCAATCCGCCCCTCCACATCCTCCCCACTCCTATTCATCACAACCCCAATACTAGCCCTCCTCCTCGCACTAACAATCTGAGCACCCCTCCCCCTCCCATTCTCTCTCGCAGACCTAAACCTAGGCCTCCTCTTCCTCCTAGCAATATCCAGCCTAGCAGTCTACTCAATCCTATGATCAGGATGAGCATCAAACTCAAAATATGCTTTAATCGGCGCACTACGAGCAGTATCCCAAACCATCTCCTATGAAGTTACACTAGCCATCATCCTCCTATCCGTAATCACATTAAGCGGAAACTACACTATAACCACCCTCACCACACTACAAGAACCTTTATACCTCATATTCTCCTCCTGACCCCTCGCCATAATATGATACATCTCAACACTAGCTGAAACAAACCGCTCCCCCTTCGACCTCACAGAAGGAGAATCTGAACTAGTCTCCGGCTTCAATGTAGAATACTCCGCAGGACCATTCGCCCTGTTCTTCCTAGCTGAATACACAAACATTATACTAATAAACACACTAACCACCCTCCTATTCCTAAACCCAAGCACATTAAACCCACCCTCAGAACTATTCCCACTCATCCTGGCCACAAAGACCCTACTCCTCTCCTCAAGCTTCCTATGAATCCGAGCATCCTATCCACGATTCCGATACGACCAACTCATACACCTCCTCTGAAAAAACTTCCTCCCCCTAACCCTATCTCTCCACCTCTGACACACTAGCATACCAATCTCTTACGCGGGCCTACCTCCTTACCTAAGGAAATGTGCCTGAATGTAAGGATCACTGTGATAAAGTGAACATAGAGGTATACCAACCCTCTCATTTCCTAACTCAAACCTTAGAAAAGCAGGAATCGAACCTACACAAAAGGAATCAAAATCCTCCATACTTCCTTTATATTATTTCCTAGTAAGGTCAGCTAACAAAGCTATCGGGCCCATACCCTGAAAATGATGGTTCAACTCCCTCCCCTACTAATGAGTCCCCTCACAAAACTTATCTCAATCACAAGTCTACTCCTAGGGACAACAATCACCGTCACAAGCAACCACTGAATAATAGCCTGAACAGGATTAGAAATTAACACCCTAGCCATCATCCCCCTAATCTCCAAACCCCATCACCCACGAGCCATTGAAGCCGCAACCAAATACTTCCTCGTACAAGCAGCCGCCTCCGCAGGAAAATTTTTTTTTAAAAAAACCCTCCCTAAAAGTTTTTTAAACCCCTTTAAAACAAATTTTCCCAAAAAAAAACCCCAAAATTGAAAAAAATAAATCTTCCCCCCCCCCCCGCTAAAAATAATTTTTCCCTTGAAAACCACTCCTAGGGTTTAATTAGCTTTTACCTCCTATCCGTAATCACTTTAAGCGGAAAACACTAAACCACCCTCACCACACTACAAGAACCTTTATACCTCATTTCTCTCCTACCCCTCCCCAAAATAATTTTTTTTTTTTTTTTTTTTTTTTTAATTTTTTTTTTTTTTTTTAATTTTTTTTTTTTTTTTTTTTTTTTTTTTTAAAAAAAAAAAAAAAAAAAAAAAAAAAAAAAAAAAAAACCCATTTTTTAATTTATTTCTAAAAAATCGAAAAAGCTTTTGGGATAAAAAAGGGAAACCCCCCTAAAATTTTTGGCCCCCCCTAAAAATTTTAAAAAAGTACCCTGGGAAACAATCCCGTAAAAAACCCCCCAAAATAATGTGAAGATTTTTTCCAATACCCCCCCCCCCCTTTTACAAGTTTAACCCAAAAAATTTTTTTCCCACAACACCCGCCTCCGAATATTTTAAAGAAAATTTTGAAACCCCGGAAAATGAGAATCACTCCAAAATTTTTTTCCCCCAAACCCCTTTGCCCCAAATGGAAATTTTTTGATTAGAGGGTTAAGGTTTTTCCAATTTTCCCAAAAGAAAAAAAACCCCAAACCCCCCCTTTTTTAAAATCCCTTAAAACAATCTAATTATAATATTCCCTGGGGGCGAAGGCCCAAAAAACAAAACCCCAAAAATTTATTCTCTTACCCCCAAGGGGCGTTTGTATTTTACTAAAAAAAAACCCTACAGCCCCCCAAATTAATAAAATTCCCTTTTTAAAAAAAAGAAACTAAAATAATTCAAAAAAGCCCCAGAAAAAACCCTTTACCCCCATAAAGGCCCCCCTTAGGATTTACCCTATAAAAAACCCTCCCCAAGTAAAAAGCCAAAATTTTATGACCCCCTTAGGAAAATTTTTCTTAAAAATTTTAACCTTAAAATTTTTAAAACCCAAAAAAAAAAAATGGCCCTAAAAAACCAAATTTTCCCCCCCATATATCCAACCCCCCTTTCCCCCCCCCTTTAATTAAAAAAAAAATTGGAAATATCCCAAGGGTTAAACCTTAAAAAGGAAAAATCTTTGTTTGCCGCCCGTGGAACCCACCCATTTTTAATCCCCAGCCTTTTTTTAGTGGCCCCCCTGGGGGGGCTTGAAAATTTTTGGTTTTTTAAAAAGGATTTTAAGACCGATTGTTCCCTTCTGAGTTTGCAATAAATAAAATTATAAAATTAAAAAAAATTAAACC
>NW_026913801.1:0-9588 GCF_034315485.1 Pezoporus occidentalis | reverse complement strand
CAGAGGTTTTTCCTGTTGAAAGTGGGCAGTGACACCAGTAATGGAGGCACCTTTGCAAAGCTGACTGTGTGCTGAAGATTAGTAGCACAAGCTTTCACTCCTGGCTCTTCGGCTGTGTGAGCAGAGGCCAAACGTTTGTGCTCTACTCACTGTGCTGCTGGGCAGCTTAGACACCATCCGGAGAGGTACGACTCAAATGAACTTTTAGCTATGAAACCGAGGAGCCACAGCACTGCTGGTGACAAAGTTGCAAAGCTGACTATGTGCTGAAGATTGCCAGAAGCAGCTTTCTCTCCTGGCTCTTCTGCTGTGGGAGCAGAGGCCAGACGTTCATGATCTCCTCAGAGTGCTGCTGGGCAGCAGAGGGCAGGCTTCCGAGAGGATTCATTCAAACTCTCTTTCAGGTATGAAAGTGAGCAGAGACAGCAATGATGGAGGCACCGTTGTAAAGTTGACTGTGTGCTGAAGAATCCCAGCACCAGCTTTCCCTTTTTTCTCTTCTAATGTGGGAGCAGAGGCCAAACGTTCGTGCTCTACTCACTGTGCTGCTGGGCAGCTGAGAGTGACCTCCAGTTTTTATTCAAATTGTCTTTTAGGCATTAAACCGAAGAGAAACTGCAATGATGGAGGCACCGTTGCAAAGCTGGGTGCTGAAGAGGCCCAGCACCAGCTTTTTTCATTCGTCTTCGGCTGTGGGAACAGAGGGCAAACGTTCGTGCCCTCCTCGCTGTGCTCCTGGGTCCCCTAGAGCAAGCTCCGGAGAGGTACAATTCAAATAGACTTTTACTTATGAAAGTGAGCAGTGAACAGGCATGATGCTGACACCCTTGTAAAGCTGACTGTGTGCTGAAGAGGCCCAGCACGATCTTTCCCTCCTGGCTCTTCTACTGTGGGAGCAGAACCCAAACGTTGGTGCTCCACTCACTATGCTGCTGGGCAGCCGAGAGCAGGCTCTGGAGATCTTGCATTCAAATGCACTTTTAGGTTTGAAAGCTAGGAGAGACAGCACAGATGGTGACTCCGTTGCAAAGCTGACTGTGTGCTGAAGATTCCCAGCCCCAGCTTTCCCTCCTGGCTCTTCGGCTGGGAGAACAGAGGCCAAAAGTTCGTGCTCTACTCAGTGTGCTGCTGGGCAGCAGACAGCAAGCTCCTGAGAGGTAGCATTCAAATGCAAACTCACGTAGGAAAGTGAGCCCTGAGAGTAAGGATGGACATAGTGTTGCAAAGCTGACTCTGTTCTGAAGATCACTAGCACCACCTTTCCCTCCTGCCTCTTCGGCTGTGAGAACAGAAGCCAAACCTTCTGCATCTACGCCCTGCGTTGCTGGGCAGCAGAGTGCAGGCTTCGAAGAGGTTTCATTCAAACTCTTTCAGGTATGAAAGTGAGCAGTGAAAGCAATGATGGAGGCACCGTTGCAAAGCTGACTGCGTGCTGAAGAATGCCAGCACCAGCTTTTCATCCTGGCTCTTCTGCTGTGGGAGCAGAGGCCAAAAGTTCATGCTCTACTCAGAGTGCTGCTGGGCAGCAAAGTGCAGGCTTCCGAGAGGTTTCATTGAAACTCTCAGGTATGAAAGTGAGCAGTGACAGCAATGATGGAGGCACTGTTGTAAAGCTGACTGTGTGCTGAAGAATCCGAGTGCCAGCTTTCCCTCCTGGCTCTTCTACTGTGGGAGCAGAACCCAAACATTGGTGCTCTACTCACTATGCTGCTGGGCAGCCGAGAGCAGGCTCTGGAGAGCTTGCATTCAAATGCACTTTTAGGTTTGAAAGCTAGGAGAGACAGCACAGATGGTGACTCCGTTGCAAAGCTGACTGTGTGCTGAAGATTCCCAGCCCCAGCTTTCCCTCCTGGCTCTTCGGCTGGGAGAACAGAGGCCAAAAGTTCGTGCTCTACTCAGTGTGCTGCTGGGCAGCAGACAGCAAGCTCCTGAGAGGTAGCATTCAAATGCAAACTCACGTAGGAAAGTGAGCCCTGAGAGTAAGGATGGACATAGTGTTGCAAAGCTGACTCTGTTCTGAAGATCACTAGCACCACCTTTCCCTCCTGCCTCTTCGGCTGTGAGAACAGAAGCCAAACCTTCTGCATCTACGCCCTGCGTTGCTGGGCAGCAGAGTGCAGGCTTCGGAGAGGTTTCATTCAAACTCTCTTTCAGGTATGAAAGTGAGCAGTGAAAGCAATGATGGAGGCACCGTTGCAAAGCTGACTGTGTGCTGAAGAATGCCAGCACCAGCTTTCCCTCCTGGCTCTTGTGCTGTGGGAGCAGAGGCCAAAAGTTCATGCTCTACTCACTGTGCTGCTGCGCAGGCGAGAGCAGGCTCTGGAGCGAATGCATTCAGAGGTTTTTCCTGTTGAAAGTGGGCAGTGACACCAGTAATGGAGGCACCTTTGCAAAGCTGACTGTGTGCTGAAGATTAGTAGCACAAGCTTTCACTCCTGGCTCTTCGGCTGTGTGAGCAGAGGCCAAACGTTTGTGCTCTACTCACTGTGCTGCTGGGCAGCTTAGACACCATCCGGAGAGGTACGACTCAAATGAACTTTTAGCTATGAAACCGAGGAGCCACAGCACTGCTGGTGACAAAGTTGCAAAGCTGACTATGTGCTGAAGATTGCCAGAAGCAGCTTTCTCTCCTGGCTCTTCTGCTGTGGGAGCAGAGGCCAGACGTTCATGATCTCCTCAGAGTGCTGCTGGGCAGCAGAGGGCAGGCTTCCGAGAGGATTCATTCAAACTCTCTTTCAGGTATGAAAGTGAGCAGAGACAGCAATGATGGAGGCACCGTTGTAAAGTTGACTGTGTGCTGAAGAATCCCAGCACCAGCTTTCCCTTTTTTCTCTTCTAATGTGGGAGCAGAGGCCAAACGTTCGTGCTCTACTCACTGTGCTGCTGCGCAGCTGAGAGTGACCTCCAGTTTTTATTCAAATTGTCTTTTAGGCATTAAACCGAGGAGAAACTGCAATGATGGAGGCACCGTTGCAAAGCTGGGTGCTGAAGAGGCCCAGCACCAGCTTTTTTCATTCGTCTTCGGCTGTGGGAACAGAGGGCAAACGTTCGTGCCCTCCTCGCTGTGCTCCTGGGTCCCCTAGAGCAAGCTCCGGAGAGGTACAATTCAAATAGACTTTTACTTATGAAAGTGAGCAGTGAACAGGCATGATGCTGACACCCTTGTAAAGCTGACTGTGTGCTGAAGAGGCCCAGCACGATCTTTCCCTCCTGGCTCTTCTACTGTGGGAGCAGAACCCAAACGTTGGTGCTCCACTCACTATGCTGCTGGGCAGCCGAGAGCAGGCTCTGGAGAGCTTGCATTCAAATGCACTTTTAGGTTTGAAAGCTCAGAGAGCACAGATGGTGACTCCGTTGCAAAGCTGACTGTGTGCTGAAGATTCCCAGCCCCAGCTTTCCCTCCTGGCTCTTCGGCTGGCAGAACAGAGGCCAAAAGTTCGTGCTCTACTCAGTGTGCTGCTGGGTAGCAGATAGCAAGCTCCTGAGAGGTAGCATTCAAATGCAAACTCACGTATGAAAGTGAGCCCTGAGAGTAAGGATGGACATAGTGTTGCAAAGCTGACTCTGTTCTGAAGATCACTAGCACCACTTTCCCTCCTGCCTCTTCGGCTGTGAGAACAGAAGCCAAACCTTCTGCATCTACGCCCTGCGTTGCTGGGCAGCAGAGTGCAGGCTTCGAAGAGGTTTCATTCAAACTCTTTCAGGTATGAAAGTGAGCAGTGAAAGCAATGATGGAGGCACTGTTGTAAAGCTGACTGTGTGCTGAAGAATCCGAGTGCCAGCTTTCCCGCCTGGCTCTTCTACTGTGGGAGCAGAACCCAAACATTGGTGCTCTACTCACTATGCTGCTGGGCAGCCGAGAGCAGGCTCTGGAGAGCTTGCATTCAAATGCACTTTTAGGTTTGAAAGCTAGGAGAGACAGCACAGATGGTGACTCCGTTGCAAAGATGACTGTGTGCTGAAGATTCCCAGCCCCAGCTTTCAATCCTGGCTCTTCGGCTGGGAGAACAGAGGCCAAAAGTTCGTGCTCTACTCAGTGTGCTGCTGGGCAGCAGACAGCAAGCTCCTGAGAGGTAGCATTCAAATGCAAACTCACGTAGGAAAGTGAGCCCTGAGAGTAAGGATGGACATAGTGTTGCAAAGCTGACTCTGTTCTGAAGATCACTAGCACCACCTTTCCCTCCTGCCTCTTCGGCTGTGAGAACAGAAGCCAAACCTTCTGCATCTACGCCCTGCGTTGCTGGGCAGCAGAGTGCAGGCTTCGGAGAGGTTTCATTCAAACTCTCTTTCAGGTATGAAAGTGAGCAGTGAAAGCAATGATGGAGGCACCGTTGCAAAGCTGACTGTGTGCTGAAGAATGCCAGCACAAGCTTTCCCTCCTGGCTCTTCTGCTGTGGGAGCAGAGGCCAAAAGTTCATGCTCTACTCACTGTGCTGCTGCGCAGGCGAGAGCAGGCTCTGGAGCGAATGCATTCAGAGGTTTTTCCTGTTGAAAGTGGGCAGTGACACCAGTAATGGAGGCACCTTTGCAAAGCTGACTGTGTGCTGAAGATTAGTAGCACAAGCTTTCACTCCTGGCTCTTCGGCTGTGTGAGCAGAGGCCAAAAGTTTGTGCTCTACTCACGGTGCTGCTGGGCAGCTTAGACACCATCCGGAGAGGTACGACTCAAATGAACTTTTAGCTATGAAACCGAGGAGCCACAGCACTGCTGGGGACAAAGTTGCAAAGCTGACTATGTGCTGAAGATTGCCAGAAGCAGCTTTCTCTCCTGGCTCTTCTGCTGTGGGAGCAGAGGCCAGAAGTTCATGATCTCCTCAGAGTGCTGCTGGGCAGCAGAGGGCAGGCTTCCGAGAGGATTCATTCAAACTCTCTTTCAGGTATGAAAGTGAGCAGAGACAGCAATGATGGAGGCACCGTTGTAAAGCTGACTGTGTGCTGAAGAATCCCAGCACCAGCTTTCCCTTTTTTCTCTTCTAATGTGGGAGCAGAGGCCAAACGTTGGTGCTCTACTCACTGTGCTGCTGGGCAGCTGAGAGTGACCTCCAGTTTTTATTCAAATTGTCTTTTAGGCATTAAACCGAAGAGAAACTGCAATGATGGAGGCACCGTTGCAAAGCTGGGTGCTGAAGAGGCCCAGCACCAGCTTTTTTCATTCGTCTTCGGCTGTGGGAACAGAGGGCAAACGTTCGTGCCCTCCTCGCTGTGCTCCTGGGTCCCCTAGAGCAAGCTCCGGAGAGGTACAATTCAAATAGACTTTTACTTATGAAAGTGAGCAGTGAACAGGCATGATGCTGACACCCTTGTAAAGCTGACTGTGTGCTGAAGAGGCCCAGCACGATCTTTCCCTCCTGGCTCTTCTACTGTGGGAGCAGAACCCAAACGTTGGTGCTCCACTCACTATGCTGCTGGGCAGCCGAGAGCAGGCTCTGGAGAGCTTGCATTCAAATGCACTTTTAGGTTTGAAAGCTCAGAGAGCACAGATGGTGACTCCGTTGCAAAGCTGACTGTGTGCTGAAGATTCCCAGCCCCAGCTTTCCCTCCTGGCTCTTCGGCTGGGAGAACAGAGGCCAAAAGTTCGTGCTCTACTCAGTGTGCTGCTGGGCAGCAGACAGCAAGCTCCTGAGAGGTAGCATTCAAATGCAAACTCACGTAGGAAAGTGAGCCCTGAGAGTAAGGATGGACATAGTGTTGCAAAGCTGACTCTGTTCTGAAGATCACTAGCACCACCTTTCCCTCCTGCCTCTTCGGCTGTGAGAACAGAAGCCAAACCTTCTGCATCTACGCCCTGCGTTGCTGGGCAGCAGAGTGCAGGCTTCGAAGAGGTTTCATTCAAACTCTTTCAGGTATGAAAGTGAGCAGTGAAAGCAATGACGGAGGCACCGTTGCAAAGCTGACTGCGTGCTGAAGAATGCCAGCACCAGCTTTTCATCCTGGCTCTTCTGCTGTGGGAGCAGAGGCCAAAAGTTCATGCTCTACTCAGAGTGCTGCTGGGCAGCAAAGTGCAGGCTTCCGAGAGGTTTCATTGAAACTCTCAGGTATGAAAGTGAGCAGTGACAGCAATGATGGAGGCACTGTTGTAAAGCTGACTGTGTGCTGAAGAATCCGAGTGCCAGCTTTCCCTCCTGGCTCTTCTACTGTGGGAGCAGAACCCAAACATTGGTGCTCTACTCACTATGCTGCTGGGCAGCCGAGAGCAGGCTCTGGAGAGCTTGCATTCAAATGCACTTTTAGGTTTGAAAGCTAGGAGAGACAGCACAGATGGTGACTCCGTTGCAAAGCTGACTGTGTGCTGAAGATTCCCAGCCCCAGCTTTCAATCCTGGCTCTTCGGCTGGGAGAACAGAGGCCAAAAGTTCGTGCTCTACTCAGTGTGCTGCTGGGCAGCAGACAGCAAGCTCCTGAGAGGTAGCATTCAAATGCAAACTCACGTAGGAAAGTGAGCCCTGAGAGTAAGGATGGACATAGTGTTGCAAAGCTGACTCTGTTCTGAAGATCACTAGCACCACCTTTCCCTCCTGCCTCTTCGGCTGTGAGAACAGAAGCCAAACCTTCTGCATCTACGCCCTGCGTTGCTGGGCAGCAGAGTGCAGGCTTCGGAGAGGTTTCATTCAAACTCTCTTTCAGGTATGAAAGTGAGCAGTGAAAGCAATGATGGAGGCACCGTTGCAAAGCTGACTGTGTGCTGAAGAATGCCAGCACCAGCTTTCCCTCCTGGCTCTTCTGCTGTGGGAGCAGAGGCCAAAAGTTCATGCTCTACTCACTGTGCTGCTGCGCAGGCGAGAGCAGGCTCTGGAGCGAATGCATTCAGAGGTTTTTCCTGTTGAAAGTGGGCAGTGACACCAGTAATGGAGGCACCTTTGCAAAGCTGACTGTGTGCTGAAGATTAGTAGCACAAGCTTTCACTCCTGGCTCTTCGGCTGTGTGAGCAGAGGCCAAAAGTTTGTGCTCTACTCACGGTGCTGCTGGGCAGCTTAGACACCATCCGGAGAGGTACGACTCAAATGAACTTTTAGCTATGAAACCGAGGAGCCACAGCACTGCTGGGGACAAAGTTGCAAAGCTGACTATGTGCTGAAGATTGCCAGAAGCAGCTTTCTCTCCTGGCTCTTCTGCTGTGGGAGCAGAGGCCAGAAGTTCATGATCTCCTCAGAGTGCTGCTGGGCAGCAGAGGGCAGGCTTCCGAGAGGATTCATTCAAACTCTCTTTCAGGTATGAAAGTGAGCAGAGACAGCAATGATGGAGGCACCGTTGTAAAGCTGACTGTGTGCTGAAGAATCCCAGCACCAGCTTTCCCTTTTTTCTCTTCTAATGTGGGAGCAGAGGCCAAACGTTCGTGCTCTACTCACTGTGCTGCTGGGCAGCTGAGAGTGACCTCCAGTTTTTATTCAAATTGTCTTTTAGGCATTAAACCGAAGAGAAACTGCAATGATGGAGGCACCGTTGCAAAGCTGGGTGCTGAAGAGGCCCAGCACCAGCTTTTTTCATTCGTCTTCGGCTGTGGGAACAGAGGGCAAACGTTCGTGCCCTCCTCGCTGTGCTCCTGGGTCCCCTAGAGCAAGCTCCGGAGAGGTACAATTCAAATAGACTTTTACTTATGAAAGTGAGCAGTGAACAGGCATGATGCTGACACCCTTGTAAAGCTGACTGTGTGCTGAAGAGGCCCAGCACGATCTTTCCCTCCTGGCTCTTCTACTGTGGGAGCAGAACCCAAACGTTGGTGCTCCACTCACTATGCTGCTGGGCAGCCGAGAGCAGGCTCTGGAGAGCTTGCATTCAAATGCACTTTTAGGTTTGAAAGCTCAGAGAGCACAGATGGTGACTCCGTTGCAAAGCTGACTGTGTGCTGAAGATTCCCAGCCCCAGCTTTCCCTCCTGGCTCTTCGGCTGGGAGAACAGAGGCCAAAAGTTCGTGCTCTACTCAGTGTGCTGCTGGGCAGCAGACAGCAAGCTCCTGAGAGGTAGCATTCAAATGCAAACTCACGTAGGAAAGTGAGCCCTGAGAGTAAGGATGGACATAGTGTTGCAAAGCTGACTCTGTTCTGAAGATCACTAGCACCACCTTTCCCTCCTGCCTCTTCGGCTGTGAGAACAGAAGCCAAACCTTCTGCATCTACGCCCTGCGTTGCTGGGCAGCAGAGTGCAGGCTTCGAAGAGGTTTCATTCAAACTCTTTCAGGTATGAAAGTGAGCAGTGAAAGCAATGACGGAGGCACCGTTGCAAAGCTGACTGCGTGCTGAAGAATGCCAGCACCAGCTTTTCATCCTGGCTCTTCTGCTGTGGGAGCAGAGGCCAAAAGTTCATGCTCTACTCAGAGTGCTGCTGGGCAGCAAAGTGCAGGCTTCCGAGAGGTTTCATTGAAACTCTCAGGTATGAAAGTGAGCAGTGACAGCAATGATGGAGGCACTGTTGTAAAGCTGACTGTGTGCTGAAGAATCCGAGTGCCAGCTTTCCCTCCTGGCTCTTCTACTGTGGGAGCAGAACCCAAACATTGGTGCTCTACTCACTATGCTGCTGGGCAGCCGAGAGCAGGCTCTGGAGAGCTTGCATTCAAATGCACTTTTAGGTTTGAAAGCTAGGAGAGACAGCACAGATGCTGACTCCGTTGCAAAGCTGACTGTGTGCTGAAGATTCCCAGCCCCAGCTTTCCCTCCTGGCTCTTCGGCTGGCAGAACAGAGGCCAAAAGTTCGTGCTCTACTCAGTGTGCTGCTGGGCAGCAGACAGCAAGCTCCTGAGAGGTAGCATTCAAATGCAAACTCACGTAGGAAAGTGAGCCCTGAGAGTAAGGATGGACATAGTGTTGCAAAGCTGACTCTGTTCTGAAGATCACTAGCACCACCTTTCCCTCCTGCCTCTTCGGCTGTGAGAACAGAAGCCAAACCTTCTGCATCTACGCCCTGCGTTGCTGGGCAGCAGAGTGCAGGCTTCGGAGAGGTTTCATTCAAACTCTCTTTCAGGTATGAAAGTGAGCAGTGAAAGCAATGATGGAGGCACCGTTGCAAAGCTGACTGTGTGCTGAAGAATGCCAGCACCAGCTTTCCCTCCTGGCTCTTCTGCTGTGGGAGCAGAGGCCAAAAGTTCATGCTCTACTCACTGTGCTGCTGCGCAGGCGAGAGCAGGCTCTGGAGCGAATGCATTCAGAGGTTTTTCCTGTTGAAAGTGGGCAGTGACACCAGTAATGGAGGCACCTTTGCAAAGCTGACTGTGTGCTGAAGATTAGTAGCACAAGCTTTCACTCCTGGCTCTTCGGCTGTGTGAGCAGAGGCCAAACGTTTGTGCTCTACTCACTGTGCTGCTGGGCAGCTTAGACACCATCCGGAGAGGTACGACTCAAATGAACTTTTAGCTATGAAACCGAGGAGCCACAGCACTGCTGGGGACAAAGTTGCAAAGCTGACTATGTGCTGAAGATTGCCAGAAGCAGCTTTCTCTCCTGGCTCTTCTGCTGTGGGAGCAGAGGCCAGACGTTCATGATCTCCTCAGAGTGCTGCTGGGCAGCAGAGGGCAGGCTTCCGAGAGGATTCATTCAAACTCTCTTTCAGGTATGAAAGTGAGCAGAGACAGCAATGATGGAGGCACCGTTGTAAAGTT
>NW_026913800.1:1160000-1300367 GCF_034315485.1 Pezoporus occidentalis | reverse complement strand
ATGCCCAGTGTGTGGCCACCATGGGCAGGGACATCCCCTGGGCCTCCTGGGCACAGGCGCTGCCTCAGGGCCAGCAGCACAAAGGCCTTTCTCCAAGGGATGCTGGGTGAAGGGGCAGCGGCAGCAGCAGGGCTGCGGTGGGCAGGGCTGCAGGGGCCCCGTCACCCCCGTGTCATAGTGCCGGCACCCGGCCACGCAGCATCACAATGCTCCGGGGCAGTATGAGTCCAGCGCCCTCCCCTGCCCCACTGCCAGAGTGCCCGGCGCTGCCACCAGGACAGAGCTGGCAGGCGGAGGGCATCCGAGAGGCAGTCCTTGGGGCACCGGGGGAATTCCTGGCAGGGGGAAGGGGGTTGATGGGGGCAACCCTTGAAGCTGCACGAAGCTGCAGGAGGTTCTGTGCTGTGGTTCCAGCTCCTGGAGGGGCCACGCTCAAAGCTCATCGGATCTATGGATGGATGCATGGGTGGAAATCCTGCCTCAGTCACTGGGGAGCTCGCCGTCCTCATCCCCTGGGCACCAGGGTATTAGGTGAGGGGGGGACTAAGGGAGGGAACACTTGAAGCTGCGAAGCTGCAGGAGGTTCTGTGCTGCGGTTCCAGCTCCTGGAGGGGCCACGCTCAAAGCTCATCGGATCTATGGATGGATGGATGGATGGAAATCCTGCTTCAGTCGTTGGGGAGCTCGCCGTCCTCCTCTGCTGGGCACCAGGGTATTAGGTAGGGGGGGGACTGAGGGAGGGAACACCTCAAGCTGCGAAGCTGCAGGAGGCTCTGTGCTGCGGTTCCAGCTTCTGGAGGGGCCACGCTCAAAGCATCATCGAGGGATCCTGCTTTGGTTGTCAGGGAGCTCGCCGTCCTCACCTCCTGGGGAGAGAGTGGCAGTAGCCAGAAGAAAAAGGATGCACAGGCGGCTCAGTGCCCTCCCCCAGGGCTCTGGAGCTCCCACTGCCAAGCACAGGAAGGATTCGTGCTCCGAGGATTCATCAGGCCAATGGCATTTTGCTGTTGTTGGAAGCCCCTGAGATGACTTCACGTGGAAGCAGAAAAAGCAGTGCCAGTGTCCCCTTGTCCCCTTAGAGGCGTAACCAGCGTGTGGAGCGGGAGCAGGTCTTGCTCACGTGCTCAGGGAGTAGCCGACCGCCAGCACTGGGGTCAGGAAGGAATTTTCCCCCGGGGCAGATTGGCACCCGTCCCCGGGGGTTTTTTGCCTTCCTCTGAGCACGGAGCATGACCCCTTGTCAGGGCTCCTCGGTCCATTCTGGCTGCGTTATCGCCCGGTGCTCATGCTCCGCGAAGGCGGCCCCTCGTGTCCTGCAGCTGGGGGAGGGAAGTGCTTTTTTCCCCCCAGGCTGGACTAGCAAGCGTCCCTGGGGTTTTTTGCCTTCCTCTGCAGCCGAGCACAGCCCCTTCACGGGGCTCCTTTGGGTCATGGGGTCCCAAAGGCAGCTGCTCGTGCTCCACGCAGGTGGCCCTCGTGCCCCGCATCCGGGGGGAGGCAGCCTTCTGCACTCCCAGGCTGGCCCCAGCGTGGCCCCGGGACTCGCTGCTGTCCTCTGGAGTACTGAGCACCAGCCCTCGTCAGCTCTTCCCTGGCCCTTTCTGGCTGGGTTCTTTCTTGCACTGCTCTCGCAACACCACGGCGCCGCTCCTGCCCTGGCTTTCCTTTCTCAGGCTGCAAGGGAGGGTTTTTCCAGCTAAACTGAAGGGTCTAAGCTAAACCAGACTAAAATTAACTAAGCTAAACTAAATCAAATCAAATCAAATCACTTGATTTAGAAATAAATCAAATACTCTTTCTACCCGTAACCGTTCTGAGCTGTGTCTTTGAAAGTGGTTTTGGTGCTGAAATTCCCTTGGCATTTCAGGTAAATACGGATCTCCTCATTGTACAACTTGTGAGTGCAGGGAAGGGAAGGCAATAAAATGCAGTGGAATAGAACAGAAGAGAGTGGAATGGAACTGAACAGAATGCAACAGAAAGCTCTGCTATGTTATGCATATAGAATCATAGAATAGTTAGGGCTGGAAAGGACCTTAAGATCATCTAGTTCCAACTCCCCTGCATGGGCAGGGACACCTCACACTTAACCATGTCACCCAAGGCTCCTTCCAACCTGGTCTTGAACACTGCCCGGGATGGAGCATTCACAACTTCCTTGGGCAACCCATTCCAGTGCCTCACCACCCTTACGGTAAAGAACTTCCTCCTTACATCCAATCTAAACTTGCCCTGTTGAAGGTTTAACCCGTTACCCCTTCTCCTATCACTACAGTCCCTAATGAAGAGTCCCTCCCCAGCATCCTTAGAGGCCCCTTTCAGATACTGGAAGGCTGCTATGAGGTCTCCATGCAGCCTTCTCTTCTCCAGGCTGAACAGCCCCAGCTTTTCTCAGCCTGTCTTCATCCGTCAAACTGATGTCTCTCCAATTTAGAGACAAGGATGTCATGCGGGACAGTGTCGAATGCTTTGCACAAGTCCCGGTAGATGACATCAGCTGCTCTACCCCTTTCCATCAGTTCCCTAGCCCCATCTTAGAAGGCCACCAGATTGGCCAGGCAGGATTTCCCCTTAGTGAAGCCATGCTGGCTGTCACCAAGCACCTTGTTGTTTTTCATGTGCCTTAGCATGCCATCCAGGAGAACCTGCTCCAAGATTTTGCCAGCCACAGAGGTGAGACTGACTGCTCTGTAGTTCCCTGGGTCATCCATTTTCCCCTTCTTGAAAATGGGGGTTATATTTTCCCTTTTTCCAGTCATCGGGAACTTCACCTGACTGCCATGATTTCTCAAAGATGACGGACGGTGGCTTAGCAACTTCATTCGCCAGCTCCTTCAGGACCCGCGGATGGATTTCATCTGGACCCATGGACTTGTGCACGTTCAGGTTCTTAAGATGGTCTCGAAGCAGATCCTCTCCTAGCTCCATGTTCTTCTTACACGATACTTCCCCGAGGGTTTTAATACTATCCTACAGACCTGAGTCACTTACTTGTGCTTCATGAGTGTTGCAGGGAAAACCTGCTCGGCCCAGACGGTTTAAACCGAACTGGGATCAAAACACTTTGTTGAGCTTTCGAGAACGTGGAATTAGGCAGCAGTCATAAGGTGTTGCGTTCAAGTAGTAGTACAAGAGGTAAACCGCCAGACGAGACACATGAATGTTAACAAACACAACCAAATATCTAAACACCCTCTGCTACAAACGTTACCCTGCGTAACAAACGCAGAAGAGATTTCTTGAATTCTCCTTTCCAAGAAGACCTCACCACAGGCAGTGTAGTGGCAAACGCCAATCGGTGTATTGATAAGGAATGGTGAGGAAATGCTGCATGCTCACTACGTCTCTGCCAAGTTCATACAGATGGAACCCAAACCCCTTTCCTTTCTCCTTCGGGATCGCCACTCTCCAATGACTGTACGTGGTATAAAAGCCTTTACGGATACAGTATGATCATACAGATTTATTTAGAGGGACACCCCGCGGCGATGCCCAGTGTGTGGCCACCATGGGCAGGGACATCCCCTGGGCCTCCTGGGCACAGGCGCTGCCTCAGGGCCAGCAGCACAAAGGCCTTTCTCCAAGGGATGCTGGGTGAAGGGGCAGCGGCAGCAGCAGGGCTGCGGTGGGCAGGGCTGCAGGGGCCCCGTCACCCCCGTGTCATAGTGCCGGCACCCGGCCACGCAGCATCACAATGCTCCGGGGCAGTATGAGTCCAGCGCCCTCCCCTGCCCCACTGCCAGAGTGCCCGGCGCTGCCACCAGGACAGAGCTGGCAGGCGGAGGGCATCCGAGAGGCAGTCCTTGGGGCACCGGGGGAATTCCTGGCAGGGGGAAGGGGGTTGATGGGGGCAACCCTTGAAGCTGCACGAAGCTGCAGGAGGTTCTGTGCTGTGGTTCCAGCTCCTGGAGGGGCCACGCTCAAAGCTCATCGGATCTATGGATGGATGCATGGGTGGAAATCCTGCCTCAGTCACTGGGGAGCTCGCCGTCCTCATCCCCTGGGCACCAGGGTATTAGGTGAGGGGGGGACTAAGGGAGGGAACACTTGAAGCTGCGAAGCTGCAGGAGGTTCTGTGCTGCGGTTCCAGCTCCTGGAGGGGCCACGCTCAAAGCTCATCGGATCTATGGATGGATGGATGGATGGAAATCCTGCTTCAGTCGTTGGGGAGCTCGCCGTCCTCCTCTGCTGGGCACCAGGGTATTAGGTAGGGGGGGGACTGAGGGAGGGAACACCTCAAGCTGCGAAGCTGCAGGAGGCTCTGTGCTGCGGTTCCAGCTTCTGGAGGGGCCACGCTCAAAGCATCATCGAGGGATCCTGCTTTGGTTGTCAGGGAGCTCGCCGTCCTCACCTCCTGGGGAGAGAGTGGCAGTAGCCAGAAGAAAAAGGATGCACAGGCGGCTCAGTGCCCTCCCCCAGGGCTCTGGAGCTCCCACTGCCAAGCACAGGAAGGATTCGTGCTCCGAGGATTCATCAGGCCAATGGCATTTTGCTGTTGTTGGAAGCCCCTGAGATGACTTCACGTGGAAGCAGAAAAAGCAGTGCCAGTGTCCCCTTGTCCCCTTAGAGGCGTAACCAGCGTGTGGAGCGGGAGCAGGTCTTGCTCACGTGCTCAGGGAGTAGCCGACCGCCAGCACTGGGGTCAGGAAGGAATTTTCCCCCGGGGCAGATTGGCACCCGTCCCCGGGGGTTTTTTGCCTTCCTCTGAGCACGGAGCATGACCCCTTGTCAGGGCTCCTCGGTCCATTCTGGCTGCGTTATCGCCCGGTGCTCATGCTCCGCGAAGGCGGCCCCTCGTGTCCTGCAGCTGGGGGAGGGAAGTGCTTTTTTCCCCCCAGGCTGGACTAGCAAGCGTCCCTGGGGTTTTTTGCCTTCCTCTGCAGCCGAGCACAGCCCCTTCACGGGGCTCCTTTGGGTCATGGGGTCCCAAAGGCAGCTGCTCGTGCTCCACGCAGGTGGCCCTCGTGCCCCGCATCCGGGGGGAGGCAGCCTTCTGCACTCCCAGGCTGGCCCCAGCGTGGCCCCGGGACTCGCTGCTGTCCTCTGGAGTACTGAGCACCAGCCCTCGTCAGCTCTTCCCTGGCCCTTTCTGGCTGGGTTCTTTCTTGCACTGCTCTCGCAACACCACGGCGCCGCTCCTGCCCTGGCTTTCCTTTCTCAGGCTGCAAGGGAGGGTTTTTCCAGCTAAACTGAAGGGTCTAAGCTAAACCAGACTAAAATTAACTAAGCTAAACTAAATCAAATCAAATCAAATCACTTGATTTAGAAATAAATCAAATACTCTTTCTACCCGTAACCGTTCTGAGCTGTGTCTTTGAAAGTGGTTTTGGTGCTGAAATTCCCTTGGCATTTCAGGTAAATACGGATCTCCTCATTGTACAACTTGTGAGTGCAGGGAAGGGAAGGCAATAAAATGCAGTGGAATAGAACAGAAGAGAGTGGAATGGAACTGAACAGAATGCAACAGAAAGCTCTGCTATGTTATGCATATAGAATCATAGAATAGTTAGGGCTGGAAAGGACCTTAAGATCATCTAGTTCCAACTCCCCTGCATGGGCAGGGACACCTCACACTTAACCATGTCACCCAAGGCTCCTTCCAACCTGGTCTTGAACACTGCCCGGGATGGAGCATTCACAACTTCCTTGGGCAACCCATTCCAGTGCCTCACCACCCTTACGGTAAAGAACTTCCTCCTTACATCCAATCTAAACTTGCCCTGTTGAAGGTTTAACCCGTTACCCCTTCTCCTATCACTACAGTCCCTAATGAAGAGTCCCTCCCCAGCATCCTTAGAGGCCCCTTTCAGATACTGGAAGGCTGCTATGAGGTCTCCATGCAGCCTTCTCTTCTCCAGGCTGAACAGCCCCAGCTTTTCTCAGCCTGTCTTCATCCGTCAAACTGATGTCTCTCCAATTTAGAGACAAGGATGTCATGCGGGACAGTGTCGAATGCTTTGCACAAGTCCCGGTAGATGACATCAGCTGCTCTACCCCTTTCCATCAGTTCCCTAGCCCCATCTTAGAAGGCCACCAGATTGGCCAGGCAGGATTTCCCCTTAGTGAAGCCATGCTGGCTGTCACCAAGCACCTTGTTGTTTTTCATGTGCCTTAGCATGCCATCCAGGAGAACCTGCTCCAAGATTTTGCCAGCCACAGAGGTGAGACTGACTGCTCTGTAGTTCCCTGGGTCATCCATTTTCCCCTTCTTGAAAATGGGGGTTATATTTTCCCTTTTTCCAGTCATCGGGAACTTCACCTGACTGCCATGATTTCTCAAAGATGACGGACGGTGGCTTAGCAACTTCATTCGCCAGCTCCTTCAGGACCCGCGGATGGATTTCATCTGGACCCATGGACTTGTGCACGTTCAGGTTCTTAAGATGGTCTCGAAGCAGATCCTCTCCTAGCTCCATGTTCTTCTTACACGATACTTCCCCGAGGGTTTTAATACTATCCTACAGACCTGAGTCACTTACTTGTGCTTCATGAGTGTTGCAGGGAAAACCTGCTCGGCCCAGACGGTTTAAACCGAACTGGGATCAAAACACTTTGTTGAGCTTTCGAGAACGTGGAATTAGGCAGCAGTCATAAGGTGTTGCGTTCAAGTAGTAGTACAAGAGGTAAACCGCCAGACGAGACACATGAATGTTAACAAACACAACCAAATATCTAAACACCCTCTGCTACAAACGTTACCCTGCGTAACAAACGCAGAAGAGATTTCTTGAATTCTCCTTTCCAAGAAGACCTCACCACAGGCAGTGTAGTGGCAAACGCCAATCGGTGTATTGATAAGGAATGGTGAGGAAATGCTGCATGCTCACTACGTCTCTGCCAAGTTCATACAGATGGAACCCAAACCCCTTTCCTTTCTCCTTCGGGATCGCCACTCTCCAATGACTGTACGTGGTATAAAAGCCTTTACGGATACAGTATGATCATACAGATTTATTTAGAGGGACACCCCGCGGCGATGCCCAGTGTGTGGCCACCATGGGCAGGGACATCCCCTGGGCCTCCTGGGCACAGGCGCTGCCTCAGGGCCAGCAGCACAAAGGCCTTTCTCCAAGGGATGCTGGGTGAAGGGGCAGCGGCAGCAGCAGGGCTGCGGTGGGCAGGGCTGCAGGGGCCCCGTCACCCCCGTGTCATAGTGCCGGCACCCGGCCACGCAGCATCACAATGCTCCGGGGCAGTATGAGTCCAGCGCCCTCCCCTGCCCCACTGCCAGAGTGCCCGGCGCTGCCACCAGGACAGAGCTGGCAGGCGGAGGGCATCCGAGAGGCAGTCCTTGGGGCACCGGGGGAATTCCTGGCAGGGGGAAGGGGGTTGATGGGGGCAACCCTTGAAGCTGCACGAAGCTGCAGGAGGTTCTGTGCTGTGGTTCCAGCTCCTGGAGGGGCCACGCTCAAAGCTCATCGGATCTATGGATGGATGCATGGGTGGAAATCCTGCCTCAGTCACTGGGGAGCTCGCCGTCCTCATCCCCTGGGCACCAGGGTATTCGGTGAGGGGGGGACTAAGGGAGGGAACACTTGAAGCTGCGAAGCTGCAGGAGGTTCTGTGCTGCGGTTCCAGCTCCTGGAGGGGCCACGCTCAAAGCTCATCGGATCTATGGATGGATGGATGGATGGAAATCCTGCTTCAGTCGTTGGGGAGCTCGCCGTCCTCCTCTGCTGGGCACCAGGGTATTAGGTAGGGGGGGGACTGAGGGAGGGAACACCTCAAGCTGCGAAGCTGCAGGAGGCTCTGTGCTGCGGTTCCAGCTTCTGGAGGGGCCACGCTCAAAGCATCATCGAGGGATCCTGCTTTGGTTGTCAGGGAGCTCGCCGTCCTCACCTCCTGGGGAGAGAGTGGCAGTAGCCAGAAGAAAAAGGATGCACAGGCGGCTCAGTGCCCTCCCCCAGGGCTCTGGAGCTCCCACTGCCAAGCACAGGAAGGATTCGTGCTCCGAGGATTCATCAGGCCAATGGCATTTTGCTGTTGTTGGAAGCCCCTGAGATGACTTCACGTGGAAGCAGAAAAAGCAGTGCCAGTGTCCCCTTGTCCCCTTAGAGGCGTAACCAGCGTGTGGAGCGGGAGCAGGTCTTGCTCACGTGCTCAGGGAGTAGCCGACCGCCAGCACTGGGGTCAGGAAGGAATTTTCCCCCGGGGCAGATTGGCACCCGTCCCCGGGGGTTTTTTGCCTTCCTCTGAGCACGGAGCATGACCCCTTGTCAGGGCTCCTCGGTCCATTCTGGCTGCGTTATCGCCCGGTGCTCATGCTCCGCGAAGGCGGCCCCTCGTGTCCTGCAGCTGGGGGAGGGAAGTGCTTTTTTCCCCCCAGGCTGGACTAGCAAGCGTCCCTGGGGTTTTTTGCCTTCCTCTGCAGCCGAGCACAGCCCCTTCACGGGGCTCCTTTGGGTCATGGGGTCCCAAAGGCAGCTGCTCGTGCTCCACGCAGGTGGCCCTCGTGCCCCGCATCCGGGGGGAGGCAGCCTTCTGCACTCCCAGGCTGGGGTGGTGTTTCCGTGTGACTCCACCTGCTTTGCTGAAGGTTTCCGGGACTCGCTGCTGACACTGCATGTCTAGTCTCACTCTTCAAGAGACCTAAACTATTTTTGCCACAAGTATTAAAAAAAATTGTTTCAGCTGGCACCCAGGAAGCTAAGATAAAATCCAGTGATGAATTTAGTATGGGTTCTAAACAACAAAAAGCAACTGAGAACAGGGATTTATTATGGATGTTTCAGACAACAGATGCCAGATGGTTTTAATCACTGAAAATATAAACAAGGTCCAAAAGTGCATTCCTTATTCAAAGAATTCAGAGTCAATGCTTCAGGTAGTGAGCTGACAAAATCTTTGCATGAATTTTCACAAATTAGCCAAAATAAACATCTAAAATGTGATAATATTCCCAGAGCTTTTTCTTTTGCTTTTAATAAGTCTAACACTATTAGAAATAATGTGACCTTGGTGATTAGGAAGAAACAAGGTTTTTCTGTGTTTATTCATTTCCAGTTAAAAAGTAAAAGTAATACTGATTTTTAGAATTATTCATCATTTTTATCAAGAAGAAGTGAACATGTATCAGCAGAGGCATCCTCAAAGGATGTTTTCATCCTTCCACTTCATATAAAACCCCAAACTTGATTGGGACAGGAGGTACATTCCACATCAGACTGTTTGCTACAGTGAAAACAAGCTTGAGAATTTTGTAACAGAATAAGAGCTTCAGACAATCTAGTTGGACTCCAGTTATGTCTTAGGCCACTAGACTCCATCCACCAAACTGCTAATCTCAATCATTTACTTATTTACCTCAAGCTGAGTCGACCAGATGCAGTCTGTTCATGAAAAGACTTTAAAATGTATTTGAATAAACTGTCTGAACATAAAATTTTGTTACTTTTAATTATGCTTTCCCAGTGTCAGGCTATGATGCTAGACTTCATAAATCATTTTAATAGCTTTTACTTACAGAGTACGTTACAAGCCATTAAGAGTTCTGTTTGAGGTACCATACACCATATCTGGCAGATTAATCACTCTTTTGTCCTAGAAATCAACTTGCAAATTTGGAATAAATTTGACCCAGAATGCACCTTAAATTCTCAGAAGACATCTGCTATATTTTCCCAGCACACTGCAAATTAAAATGAGAAGAGCACTTGTGTTTGCATTAGGAACACCAAATGTCAACAAGTACTGTCAACTGATGAATTTAATTCTTTAAAGGGCAGCAGGAAGCAGCTTTAATTTGCTTCTCCACAAACACCTGTTTTAAAGATCTATTCAAATATGTAATATTCTTTCAAGACCAAATCAAGATCGCTTTAACTCTGCGGGAACAATTCTGAGGGTTAATTACATTATTACCCAGATATAGCTTCACTGTAAGGCTCAGGTTTGCCAGTTTCTTTTGCTAAACATGCTTTTATCGCTGGGAAAGACTGGAGATCTAAAGGAGCTGTAAATCATAACAGAATTTCTAGAGTTTTATTGCACAGATCACAAATGGGAAGAAACATGGTTAGCGAACTAATAAACATAAATTTGGTGGATAAATCACTTCTAGTAAAACACATGGGTCTTTACTGAGAAACTTCAGAAAACTTATTTATCTCATAAAGAACATATATTTGATTTATACGGTCATACTGAGATCAAACACCAAACAGAAACATTCACTTTTTATGACAACCGATTTATCATTTTTTTCTCATTGCAATAGATTACTTTTAAACAGTCTTTTACCCTAAATTACAAAAAAAAAAAAAATGCATGCTATAGACATTACATAGCAATACATAAGACAGTAAATACATTCCCAGTTGGCAAAGAGTATTCTTTAACTGCAATGAAATGGAAACTTACCAGGATGTTTGGTCTCCATACAGATTTCCAGAAGGTGACACCACATCCTCAAGAGTGCCATTTTGATATGTTTGTGCCAGCAGAGATAACATACTGTCCTCTTTGAGCACACTGCATTGTTGTGTCAGACTTTAAGTAGGTCATGTGAAAGAATGGCTGCTATTTTGAACACCAGATCAGAGAAGAGAAACTTCATGACAGAAGCCCTGAAACGGATATGAGAGCATGTATGTTCAGTTCAGCGGAGCTCATTCAGCATGGCCTCCCCCAGCCAGTATGAGAGATATCATCAGACAGTTCTCCTATGAGTTCACACAGAGCTGAGTGTTTTGAAGGGTGCAGTTTCTTCTACATAGCTCCCACATGCTGACATTTTTTGTTTCAACATAGTTAAAATGAGTAATTACCTACTCATGTATCTGTGCTTTGTGGAGTGCCTGACATCTGCAACATTGAACAGGTAAGCAAGCCCAAGCATCTTTTTTCTTGAGAATCACGTCATTATGATGTTTATTCCTCTACTGAGATGTCCTTACATTACTTACTGTATGTCAGCAAATGTAGCTAATGATACATCGTCTTCGCTTTGATTAATCAGGAGCTTCTTAAATACATTGGGTAAAGGATGTCTCAGCACCTGAAATGTGTACTTCTGTCAGTAATAATCATGAAGTTGTTCATTTTATATCAAACATTTCTCTTTCCTCGTGTATAAAAGCAAATTAATTGACAAAGTAGGAAATAATTTACACATCTTTCATAAAACTAATAACCTCCTATCAGAGGAAATCTGTGAGGATCCAAATCCAGCAGCTGTATATGAACAACCCTAGCCATCAGCTTGCTAATAATCTCAGAAATAGTTGTTAGATGCATTAATGTCTCTTGCTGACTGCAATACAAAGTAATAATTTCTAAATCAGCAAATGACAAAAAATATGCTTTTAGACACTTAAAGGCTAATAACAATTATGTTTAAAACATTTTATTGAAAATACAGACAAGCAAAGCTGTAAACAGATGTCTATGTGTATGATATCCTAGACATAGTGGAGCAGCACTACACCTACTGCAGACTCAGTATGATTCTTGGCTTTACTAGACAGCTATTTCCACATGTACTGATAGGTGGGGAGGTGTAACTGGTGCTGCCCTAGATAAGACAGCACAGCCCTGCTGAATTTTTAATCACAGCAGAAAAATAAACATGCTACAGCATGAACCCAATTGAGAACACTTAGCTTACCTCATAAGATATATGAAGCACTAAAATATTTTTCCTACTACTGTGTGAAAAGAAGATCCAGAGGAAACTAGATTAGGTCGTATTCAGTCGTGGAACAGTCTGAAGCAGTGTTCACCTCACACACCTACCCTAAGTGAAAACACACCACTGAAATCGCTAAAGTGAGGAGGGTCTGGAAAATGCGAGGATGCCTGATTTGAGATGGCCCCTGTTAAAATTCACAATCTTTTCCTTCTTTGTTAATGAAAAAGAGAGTATTATTTGAGTATTTTTAAGGGAAGAACATTGCTATTCTGAGTTATTCTGGCCTACCAAAATTGACTCATTAAAGAGAAAGGATCCCTCTTTTTATTTTTTTACTTCAAGGCTATTTGAAATTTTTCCAGTACAAATTGTGATTTCTGTCAGGAAGCAGACTCAGCCAAGCTGTCAGTTTGTACTTTGTCCTGGTTTGAAAGTTCAAACCTGGACACAAGAGGTACAGTTGCAAATCCCTGATCACAATTCTTGAGAATCCCTGCTGTTACCTAACGTTTTTTTTTTGTCTAGGTAACAGTCCACTAGTTTTGATTGCCCACAATTCAAATCCCCTGTAATGAATAAAAAAACTTGCAATAAACTCAGCTTTAAAAAAGACAACTCAGCAGATTCTTTATTTAGATGGGGATGAGAAGGTGATGAGAGGACCTGTAACCGAGGTGACACCCAAAGCTGTGACCTGGGATGCCCCTAACCCCCCTCACCCAAAGCACACTGCCTGCTTCCCTGGTACGTGCGACAAGGTTCGCGAGCAATTCAGGAACCATTCCCAGTTCCCTGATGTCTGCGAACACCTCACCGAAGTGGAAAAAAACCTCACCAAAGAGCAGCACAAAGAAATAACGTACTTTTCTATCTCAACCGTCCCCTTCAAGCCTTTACTTCAGAGCCGGCCTCTCCCTTTCCAGGCGCACTTACAAACCCGGGCTCTAACCGGGACCGTGCGGCTGGCGGCAGGCACGCCTGGCGACCCCCGCCCGTACCAAGGCCGGCGAGCTCCCGGCCCCGCCGCGCCAGACCTCTGCCGCCGGCCTGAGGCGGGAGCTCCCCCCGCCCCGTCAGAGCTACAGCAGCGCTCTCTAGTTCCGCTCCCCTCACCCCGAGGCGGGTGTGCAAGGTTTCACCCCTCCTCGCAGTACCGCGGCTGACGCTAACCCCAGCCACGCCGCCGTCACCCCACACGCCTTCATCGCAAACCAACCCCGCTCGCACCACCCCCTGTTCCTGCCCCACCCCGGGCCGGTGGCCGCCACCGCGCGCTTGCGCCGTGCAGCCCCTGTGGTAGCGGTGACGGGGGCGGGTCTGGGAAGCGGGTGGTGGCGGAGCTGAGCGCCCCGGAGGCGGCGTTGGCCTAAGATGGCGGACCCGGCGGAGTGTAACATCAAAGTGATGTGTCGCTTCAGGCCCCTCAACGAGTCCGAAGTGACCCGTGGCGACAAGTACATCGCCAAGTTTCAGGGCGAAGACACCGTCGTCATCGCGGTGAGGAGCCGCCCCGGACGGGAAAGGCGGGGGAAGCGCCGGGGGAGGGGGTGTCAGGGGTTTGCGGGGTCAGGTACTGCGGGGATGGGTGCGGTATGAGGAGAGAGGGCAGGGCTGAGGCTATCGGGAGCCCCCGCGGGCGGGAACGCGGCGGGAAAAGGGGTGGCCTTTTGGGGGGGGGCTGAGGGGGAAGGGAAGGAGCGCAGGCAGAGCTGTGGATGAGGCCGGCCAGCCTGGATGGGGCAAAGAGCAGGGAGCTGGTGGGGGCAGAGGTCCCCGGGCAATAGGCGTTGGGTTGTGGGGGCACGTCCGAAGTACCGGATCAGGAAACCTCTGACAAAGGCTCTAGCGGAAGGCTTGCGACTTGGGGCGAAGCGTGAGGTTTCGGTGCCGAGCCCAAGCCACAGGGCACGTTTCAGTGTGCCCGCAGAAGACGCGTGAATTGCGAGGCGGAGAGTAACAGCCGAGTCCTGCAGTGTGTCCCCCGGCTGGGCTGTCTCTGGTGTTATCGGTGATGGGTTTGACCGCCTAAATACGGGCTCAAAATACATGTGCTGGGGCTACCATCGAAGTAATTGCCTACAGAGAGTTTTTTGGGACGAAAACCCAGAACTAGTGCAGGGTTTAGTTCAATGGTGCTTATGATCTGTAAATCAGTCTTGGGCTAATAACTTTGTTTTCAGTCAGAATAAACAATCAGTTTGGCTTACTACATGCTTGTAAATGTATTTTAACCGAAGTCACCTTGCGAAGTATGAGGCCTATTACAAAACAATCTGGATGTTACAGGGATAAGATAATCTTTTCCTTTTGTTCAGTGTTTCATATTTAGCTGCAAAGTGGAGCTAGAATATAAAATTGCAGTAGTTTATCACCTGGTTTAGTCTGTATTGTACAAGCACACTTCATTCCCAGTGTTTTATTCTTGCTGACTTCTAATTTGTGTTTTAATGTAAATACTTTTCTTTCTAGAGTCAGTGGTGGTTGTGCATTGCTGAAAGTAACTTAGATGTCAGTTATACATCTTAAAATTTTGTATATAAATATAAGTATATAATATTGTTTCTTGAGGCTGCCAGTAAGAGCTTTTTCACACAGTATCTGAAATTGAGATGATTAAATAAGATACTTCTTTTTAGTGTGACTTGCTAAATACTAGTGCTCTGGTCTGTAATTCAGCTAACTTTGTCAATAAAATATGGAATTCCATTAGTCTGGAGCTGCAAGAACGATAGCATGCTTGTGAAATGAGGTAATTTGGGTTTATGTCATCTGCCAAGTGAGTATCTTGGAGTACATCTCTTCTTTCTGAGGTTGTACAGGTAAACTCCTCAGAGTAAGGAACCAAATCTGGAACACGGGAAATTTAACCAGAACAAATGATCTCACTTCCATCAGTGAATACCCATTCATTGTGCTGCTGCGTATTCTGTTTAAAATCCATAGTTAAATTTAGAAACTTAATGTGTTCTGACTTTTTAAAAACAAATTTTTCATACCTTTCGTTAATTCTAGTCTAAAAAGCCCCTTACATGGTTTAAATACTCGTTAAGTACACTTAAAAATACCTGAAATATAAATTGGGCTAAGGTGGTGCCATGTCTGAATAGGACAGTCTGATGGCATGCTCCTGTGGGATTATGGAGGGTTTGGGATTAATATTTAGTGTTACAACTGTACTTGGGTGTTTTCTGCATTGGTAAAAATGACAACAAAAAGTCCTTCAGTGCTCCTCGGTCCAGGACTTGCTGTATCTAGCTTTGGGAAAAATGGCCCCAGAAATTATATTGGGTAGCAGTGGCAGTAGTTGTGTTCTGTTTCACAAAATCTTAAGAAAGGATTGATATTCTGTGATCTTTGTTTTTATAATGTTAGGTATATGACCAGATCGATGTTCTCAGTGTTATGACTTGATTCTCTAAAACTGTTGAAATAATTACTTTAACTTGATTGTTGTTGGGTTTGGGTTTGGGTTTTGGTTTTTGGTTGGGTTTTTTTTTCCATTTTTATGTTTAACAAGCTGAGTTTTTACAAAGTTGTGGACCTTCCGATCTGAGGCTGTAGCCAGCCACCTCGTGCGTTTGTGTGCATGTGTCTGTGCTGTAGAGTTGTCCAAGGGAGGATAGAAGCAGAAACAGCCTGTCTCATGAAAACAGTTTCTAAAAACATTCACCAGTAAGCTGTGTGTTTGGTTTCTTTCAGGTTTTTGATTTCTGCCTTTATTGCTACATGCCATATTGACTGCCTGTTGGACAGCAGTTGAGGCACTTTTTTATAGCTGCTTCCTCAGCTGCCTGCAAGGCTCACACCCTTTCTGTGTGCCTGGATCTGTGCTGAAACAGTGAAGGCGTCTTTAATAATACTTGGGAGTTGCCTGTAATGGTAGATACGTGAAAACTGGGAGAGGGTGGAAGCAGGGCTTGTACCAGACTGCAGATTTGACTCCTCTGTGGAGGAGGGTGGGAAGGGAAGTCAACGACTGTAACCAAACCCTCCTCCTTCCTTGACTCCCCTGTCATCTCTGTCTATCCTCCCTTCTTTTCCTGTCTCTTGTGTAGGAGGAATCACTGGCATGATTGTCTTTCTGGACAAGTGAGTCGTTTTGATTTGTGTTAGAGAGAATACTTGTTTTAATTGTAGCTAGTATGGAACAGCAATTTGAGGGGATGTATAGTGCTGGTCTGTTTTAAAGAGCAGACCCTGAAAATGTATTGTCCTTCCTCAGGACAAAACTTTTTTAACTTGTAAAGAGCTTTTAAATTATTAATTAACTGTAGCTTCTTTCCAGCTTAATATTTAATTTTTTTTTCCCTAATGGTTCTTCCTGTCAAATAAAAATAAGGGGTTTACAGATAATAGGATGACTTTTTATGAGTACATGGCTTTTATGTTAAACATTATAAATGTACCTATTTACAAAAATTAATAGCAGTTTGCTCATTGGTTTCAGGCTTTTGCAAAAGATGAAACAGAGAAGAATAGAAAGCTTATATTATATGTATATGTCCTTTATTTTTTCAGATATAAACCTGCTTGTAATTGAGTAGCTTTATAATTCTGCATCACATCTCTATAGTTTGTCCCTAAAGATATTCCTGTACCTAATCTTCCTCATCTTAAAACTGTCCAAAAGATAAGGTAGATTACTGAATACAGTGGCACTCAAGGACTCCGGGCTGAAGCCTCAACTGAACAGTACTATCGAATGACTGAAGTGGTGAGGTATTACGGGCATTCACACAAATTGGCAGTATTCCACTGTTGTCCAAATCTTTCTAGTAGTTATCCTAGCATATTCCTTAGTTCTATAGCTTTGAAGAGAAAATCGTGGCTACCTGTTTCTATTTTCACATTGATTTAGTTTGGGTTTTTTTTGTATGTAGGTGTAACCCCTGTGGTCCTGGAAGTAGCTTGAGACATTTAGCTTTCTTTTTCATAACCTTTTAAATTAGTATTAGATAGTAAATGAATGCAAGGTTGAAGTCACATTAGAATCAGGTTAATGAAGATCACTTGTTAATGCAACTTTTGGCAGCAAGATACTGAAAAGGAAAACCTAATTCAGGTGTGTTGCTGAGAGACAGGCTGTGCTGGACTGTATGAACGCAAGATGCAAGGTGCACTCTTAAAACAACTTTAGATATTATTTGCTAGTGAAGAAAAGCACTTTTTAAAATCAGAAGCAGGAAGGAAAATGCTTCATGGCTACAGTGGGACTTTAAACATGCATTGGAAATTGCAGTCTGTAGCTGAAACATTCATTCAGTGTTACTCTAATTTATATTATTTTTCTTCATCCCATGATATGGTAGGTAATAGAGACATTTTACAGGTGATACTGATAAAATGATTTAAAAGAAAGCAGCAATTCTAGTTTACAGTAATGTGTAACAGGAAAACTGTACTCATTGACTGCTGTGTCACTTGCTTAGAAGCACCTCGATCATATTTGGCTTTTGTCTAAAATCCAGTGACAATTTTTATGCCAGCAGTGCTTGCTTTTCTCTTTAGAAGAAATTTAGTAAGTAAATCTTGGCTGAAACTCTTGTTCCAAAATTCCTCTTGTTTTGATGCTGGAAATTGAATTTCTAGTCACTTTTTTTTTTTTTTAATAAAATTGCATGGTTTCTGTAACAGCAAATAACTGCTGTAAAAGTTGATACAGGAGTTGCAGTATTCGCACAGAAAAATAGGACAGAAAGGGCTGCATTCTGCATTGGCTACAGTTTTGTATGTGTAGCGATAGGACAAGAAGAAAATCCGTTTTCATTATCCTAAATATAAAATACTAATTTGGAAGAGTGCCTTTTCACTCATTCACAGTGTTGGACTCCATTAGGTGTGTCAAAGCAGCAATACCTTAGCTTAGTAATAGGAAGAACTGAGTCAAGTATTTGACGTAATACTTTCCAGAGATTATTTGATGTGCAGTTTTTCTTTTAACATATTTCATGCCGATAGGAAGAATGCTCTTTAGCAAAGATGCAGAACTTTAGGGGAAGATAAGCTCATTACTTACTACTTCAACCTCTCGCCAAGAATAAGCTAACTTGGGTGGTGTAACATTGTTTTAACTGTCCATTCTAGCAATAAATAGCAAAGAGCATTTGCTTATGTTGTGGCAGGAAAATACACTACTGATTTTTCAAGTAAATTTTCATTACTGCCTTTGCTGCAGATACTAATGCATAAAAAATAAGGGGAACCTAGGTAATGATAGAGATAACCAATTCTGTAGTTTATGGAAACTTGTAACAGTAAAATAAATAAATAATTTCTGTGGAAATAACCTTAAGTGTTTCTTGGACTTCTGAGATAGGATTTCAGTCTAGTTTTCATCACAGATTTTTGTGTAGAGATCATTGAAGGTACTGTACAAAACCTAACTTTAATGAAGAAACTCATGCATGCTCCAGTTCTTGTATAATTTAGATGAATTGAGCATCCTTTTATATAAGGATAACTGGTAACTAGCCTTTAAATTAACTGCGGCACTGTGTTCTTGAATTTAAACACTTCATTAAGATTCAGTTTTAACTACTGAGAAATCATGTTGGCAGATGTCCTTTTTCAAGGGCTGTGAGAGTGGTTGCAGTTTTTGCTGTGGGATCACATCCCTTCAGTACAAGCAAGTGTAGGAGCTGAAACTGTCTTGCAGTTGGTTACTGTCTACTCAAGGAGTGAATGTAAATGTTGAATTTTCTCTGTTCAGAGAGAGGAAGGCAGGTTCTGCTTGTTCATTTGATATTTTGTGTTGCTTATGTCGTGTGTTAAATTGTCATTAAGATTTGAGCAATGCAGAAAACTTCTGGAGTGTGTTAGAGCAGCATCATGGTAGTGACACTGTTGCTACCACTGTCATAAACACCGTGTGGTAATGTTACTTGGACCTTTTGTGTTTTCAGTTCATAGTATCTGATTGTTTACTACTTGGGGAGGAAAAGTCATCTGGTATAGAAAAAATATGATGCTTTAATCTTTCTTGATTAATCTCTTAAAGGTAACGAAGAGGCTTTCTAGCACAGGGTAAACTGTAATACTGTTTTAGCTTTGTTTACAGCAGAAAGTAGACTGTAAAAAGAAGTGATAAGACATAGATGTTGTATGTCAGATGTCAAAGATGTGAAACCATGCTGAGTGGGAGTAACCTGTATTCTTAAAACATAATTATCTTGGAACCTGCTTGGCTAAACCTACTGATTCAGTGATGATGGAGCAGGGACATGCCTCTAATGTGGGTTTTCATAGGTGTGATAAATGAACTGTGACCTGGGATAGAAGGGAGATACATAGTTGGGTTTTTGAGTGCTTTGAAATTGTATTGTGGCTTCATCTAGGAAGGTGTAATAAAAAGGGCATGTAAACAAATATTCTACTTTCCACCTGTAAGGGATAGGGAAGTGACAACTGGTATAAACATGACCCCTCTGAGCGTTCATTGGCCAGAATTAGTGAATTTTGTGGGTATGTTGATAGCAATTGTTAGCTTGAGGGAAATTGGAATTTGTCATGTGCCTAGCTGCTTTCACTGTATAAATAAACAAGATCAATTAAAGGCATTACTATATGAGTGAAGGCCTTGCAGCTTGGTTTTCTGTTCTTACTAGTCCAGGGCATTCTTCATACGTGCTGTTCTTTATATTAACATTTTATAAAATGGGAGAGACTGTTAATTATATGGGATACTGTAATTTGTCTCTTTTCTCTCATGAAGACATTTAAATAGCAAATGGCAAGTCGGTAGTCTAAAAGTATTCTTTGTTTATGGATTATTCTCAAATTAGTAAACAATTTTCCTTTAACACAGATAAAGAAGAGCAGTTCAATTTGGACAAGCTTTGCTTGGCAGAAAAAAAAGAAACCCCAACCCTCTAAACAGTGTTTCATGTTTTGAAGGAGGAAAGGAGGTTTGAAGGAGAACCTGCTGCAAATACCTGCAGATTGCAGGCTGGTGTAGGTTGGGCCTACAGTTCCTTCTAGACTGCTCTACCAGAAACTAGGCCTGAATAATTGATTTATTTATGAAGTTGGATTTTGTAGAAGTAAATAAAAAAAATCTGTCTGGCATCAGAAATATTCTGTAGTATTATATAAATACAAAACAATGTATGTATATATATCCACACATTCAAACACATACATGATGCAAAATAAAGTGTGTGTTTTAAGGTACCTTTCTGTTGGGAACAGCAAAGATCAGGTATGTTGATCTGTGAGAAATAGTGAGTCTTGTTAATACTTGCTGCATAGTCTGTCAGAAGAGCATATCCAGGAACTTTCCCTAAGTCTTCCAAAATCAATTGAATTGGAATAATTGTCATCTGAAACAATAATTTGGAGAAGATTTGAGTCTTGCAAGTATAAACACAGAGATTGCTAATGCTACAGAGATTGTTTGCTGTGACTTTGAACACTTGCTTTTCTTGCTGTATTTTTCCAATGTGTAATGGTAAATATGATCCTCCAAAATGGCATTATTTCAGTGCATGTAAATACGCACTTGAGCATGAAACAGATCTGATTAATGGTTAGTGATATAGAAAAGTTTCAGTGTGTAGCATAGCTGATTGGTATTTGTGAAGTTGGAGGCTTTTTGGAACTCCAGCTGCTGGTGAGAAAGAAAATGTATAGCTCCTGTTATCTTTTCTAGAATCACCTTTTTATGTAACATGCTTTCAGTCTTCATTTTCTTACCTCAGATTTACTTGAACTTATTAGTTGTTTGTCTCCTAGTGTATGTGGTGGCTTCAATTCTACCTGTAGAGCATAGGAATGTGAGATGTATTTGACGCTAACATGAGTAATCAAGAAGGCTTGTGATTTCCCTGCTCTGAAACAAGCATTCTGACAAACTTCAGCACCTTAGGGATAGTTTCCGCCTACTGAGTCTTGTGGTTTCTTGAGTGTATTTACACAGTGAATGCTGTAATTATTTTTTTCCAGGAGGGAGCTCATCCACCTGAATTCAAGCCCTCTCAGCAGATAGATGATATGTGTTGAATCTAAAAAGCTTTCTTCTGTGTTACACTAGACATTATTAAAAGACAAATGGAAGGTCAGGCTGGGGAAGGGAATGTTGTGGGTGGATGAAAGATGGAAGCTAGAGGCAGTTCCAGAATATCCTTGAGGGAGGATGATAATGAATTAAATTTAGGCAAAATAGAGCACTTAACAGTTGCAGTTAGTTCAGCAATGGTAACTGACATAGATCCCGTGTAAACTTTGCCTATCTGCTTGCCTACCTACTAAATCAAGCTCTGAAAATGCTACAAAAATTTGAACTTTGTAAGATGACCATAATAATTCATATCCTAATGGATGGTCAGCTGCTTAAAACTATTCTGGGCTGCATCAAAAGGAACGTGACCAGCAGGTCAAAGGAGGTAATCCTGCCCCTCTACTCTGCTCTTGTGATACCTCACTTGGAGTATTGTGTACGGTTCTCATGTCCTCAACATAAAGGATATGGAACTGTTGGAGCAATTCCAGAGGAGGGCCATGAGGGTGTTCAGGGGGCTGGAGCACCTTCTGTATGAAGACAGGCTGAAAAGGTTGGGGCTGTTCAGCCTGGAGAAGAGAAGGCTGCGTGGAGACCTCATAGCAGCCTTCCAGTATCTGAAGGGGGCCTATAAGGATGCTGAGGAAGGGACTCTTCATTAGGGACTGTAGCAACAGGACAAGGGGCAGTGGGTTCAAACTTAAACAGGAGAAGTTTAGATTGGATATAAGGAAGAAGTTTTTTACTGTGAGAGTGATTGCTCAAGGAGGTTGTGAATGCTCCATCGCTGGCAGTGTTGAAGGCCGGGTTGAGCAGTGCCTTGGGTGACATGGTTTAGTGCAAGGTGCCCCTGCTCACGGCAGGCAGGTTGGAACTAGATGATTTTAAGGTCGTTTTCAACCCTAACTGTTCTGTGTTTCTAACTATGTTATGGAAATCTCTTCTATAAAGCAAAGCTGAATCCAACATTCCTGTCAAAAGCTGTATCAGAGCATTCTCTTATAGTGTCTCCAAAATGAGTCTTCTATGAAAGGTTCCCTTCTTCCAAAGTGGCCTTTTCCTTCTGCTCATGGAGCTTTATTTTAAGCATATCATGTATGGGGAAATACCTCTTGTGCTGACTAGAGGTGATCTGAAAGTTTTTTCTTGGTTCGAAGTTTTTAACAAGTATTACCAAGTGTCCTGGGTTTAGCAGTAGCAGTAACCAAGGACACCAAGGTAGTCTATGTGATGTAGTATGAGCTGTTTTTAGTAAATTGGGTTGACCAGAGTTAACCTGCTGCTAGGGTAGAAGAGAAAAACAGATTCGCAGATGTACAGATTTACTAGGCACTGGGTTGCCCTGTAAATCAAGTAAATTGAGGTCATGTGGCAGAGTAGTTTTGGAGAACCATTTAGATAACACTTTGAAAGCAAATACATTTAAGACCTTATAGGCAAGCATGTGAAGATTTAGGCAATACTGTATAAGCTGATTTCTTCACTGCAGTCTTCAAGTGCTTAAAATAAAACAAAAGATGAGTTGAGATGGTATAGGCTACTTCTGTATGAACACCTTCCAGTTCTACTTTTAATGTCTGGGTTTTTTTAATAGCTCTTCTGCTTGTTTTTTTTTCCAGTCCAAGCCATATATATTTGACCGAGTATTCCAGTCAAACACATCACAGGAGCAAGTATACAATGATTGTGCTAAGAAGATTGTCAAAGGTAAGGTGGAACAAAAACTTTAATAATAAGGAAATGTTTCCTATTCATATGGATTTCGGTGTTGAAAACTGATATGTCTATTGTTATCTTTTACCCTCTGAATCTTTAATAAGAGTCAACATGGATCATAGCACTATAAAATCATCCTGTAGTTAAGCTGATAAATTATGTCAGTTCTTAACTGTTTGTTGACTGGAACAGCAAGTTTGACAACATTTACCTGTCATGTCTTGGGTTTTTTTTCAGTTCTCTGCAAAAGATTGTTTAGAACAATTTGTCAGTAATTAATCAAAATAATTCTAATGAATGAAGTTTTACTTCCCCCCCTTCAAATTTGTTGGTGAAAACATTCTACTTTAGTTTGTTTGGAGGACTGTAAGAAGAAAAGGATCTTGTTAAATCATGTATATGCTATAGATCTTTTCTACGCTTGTTTATTTAATACACAGTTGAGGATTTTTTCAATATGATTTTTAGTTTCACAACTAAAAGTTTAAATGTGAATTATCATTGTGCACATCAGGTTGTGCTGTTTCTCCAAACTTGAATTGGCCTAGTAACTTTAGAAAATCAAGTCTCATCATAAGGAAGGTTATTCCACAGTATGTTGCTGTAGTAAGCTGTTAGCTTGTTTCCTGAAGATAAAATTAATTTCTTGAGTTCAGTTTTAAGTTCTGACACAGCTTTCAAAACAGCTTTAACAGTCTTGTCAGAACCCCCTGAAATGTCAGCTATTAGTGACAAGAGAAGATGAGGTAAATGTAGGAGTCTTTTGAACATTATAAAACTGAATTACTGTGTAAAATCCATGCTGCTGCAAGTGTTTAACCCTTTAATGAGTTAAATAGTAATCTAGGATTAGATCAGAAGTTTGCTTCTTTAAAAACTGGAGGTAACTAAGAGTCGTAATGCTGCCCCCTTTCTCCATCTAAAAATCGGATCTGTTCCTCTGTGCAGTGTTTCTAGGCTGTGCTGCATCAAGTGGCAGATGAGCTCTGGTGGTAGAAATGGATGATGGGTGTGATGGGGTGGCAAAGACTTCCCCATTTGGAGTATCTCATGATTATATTTGGAAAATTGAATTTTTGCTTGCAGGATGTGATTCTGCTGTAACTGACTTGTAAACAAATCAACCCACCAGCCCTTCACCCCTTAATCTAGAATTTTGGGTTGGTTCTTTCATAACTATAAGCTTATGGCCAGAAGTTTGCAGCTTGAAACTTACAGCATAGCCCATTCTCTTCACAATTAGATGTTGAAACTTTCCCAAAGGCAGAAAATATTACTGCATTCTCATGTATGGTTTCTGCTTAAGAGTTATCAAAGACTGATTTCCTTTTTGCTCCTGAATTTGAAGTCCTGATTTTTCTGGCTGAAGGAACAGAAGCTTCCTATACAGTAAGCTTCTAAAACACAGTCAATGGTGCATTGAAAGGGGTAGGGAGGAGCACCTTCCTCCCTTCCAACTCTAGCACAGAGCTCCCAAACACTGGGTGATTTTAACTTGCTGAACATTTTAGGAACTGCTTACTTGCATTCTATTTCATTTTACTTTCCTTTAGAAGAAGGAAATGAACTCTAATGAAAATACTCTTTCCCTTTAGATGTACTTGAGGGATACAATGGTACAATATTTGCTTATGGGCAAACATCATCTGGGAAGACGCACACTATGGAAGTAAGAAATCTTAAAATAATTTTCCTCTTCATGTCACTGTTATCTCTTTTTGTCACAATAGTCTTATCTTTCTCAAAATAAAGATGTGTGCTTGATTTCATCTTGCATTTGTAATTTTCTTTCCCTTTCCTTTGCAACATTTTGATACCCACAATGGTTTGGTTTTTTTAGGACTGATAATGGCAGCTATTGTACTTATTCAGCCCTAGGATAAGACATGGTTGAATAATGTTAATAGTACCTTTTCACTTTTAGTAGTTCAGGGGATTTCTGAGGTGGTTCTTTTCACCCCTGGCAAATGCTGGTGCTAAATGGGTCGTCAAGTCTGTCTTTTCTAGATAAAGTATTTACTTTATACCTGTCAGCATTTAAAACTAATTTATCTGTTAGCTCTTTGTTTTGCCTTTGTATACTGTTTGTGATGTTAGAGTCAGTATGAATGTTTTATTTTTATTGTATCCTTTTCTAATAAGGGGAAGCTTCATGACCCAGATGGAATGGGTATTATTCCAAGAATAGTGCAAGATATTTTTAATTACATTTATTCTATGGATGAGAATCTTGAGTTTCATATTAAGGTAAACTTTTCCTCATTATTACTTATTTAATCTATATTAAAACTGGATGTAGTCTGTGGTTAAATGGATGTTCTATATATGTTTCAAATGCCTGTAATTTGGAAATGTGATAGTATGAATTATTTTTGATGTAACTGTCTTTTCTTAAAGAAGAATTGTATGAACACTTTAATTGTATTTCTGTTAAACATCAATGTTAGCTATCTTGAAAATCTGTAGCAGTGCTGATAGTGTTTGAAGCTTTTAATCAGAATTCTTTTTATTAAGGGTGTATTTTAGTTGAGCCCTAAGGGCTTGAGCTAGATGTGTTATTATGTGGGAGATAGTAGTAATCATGCTGGATCCTTGTGATTGAAAAGCAAAGCAATTTTGCTTTCTTATGCTGTATCTTTATTCCCCTTTCCACTTTTAGGTGTCGTATTTTGAAATATACTTGGATAAAATAAGGGACCTTTTGGATGGTAAGCCTTTTGATCTATATTGAACATAGAAAAAAAATTGTTTTGGAGAGAGATACTAAAAAACTTACGGTATTAAGATAGGTATGCAGTATGCTAATCCATAATAAGGGTACATCAAAATGGGAAAGCATGGAGGAAATCTATACGATATTGCTAAAGCTACAGTAGTGGTTATTTCATGTATATTAATGTATACAAGAAAGTGTTGCTAAGAAATAATGTCTGTGACTTGGATGTGTGTTGTGCACACCTCATTCATTTTGCAAAGAAATCATACATACCTTAGCTTTAGAACTTTTTCTCTTCCAGTTTCAAAGACCAATCTTTCTGTTCATGAGGACAAAAATAGAGTTCCCTATGTAAAGGTGAGCATCAATCTGTTACGCTTTCATCTTGTGCTTCTCTAGCGTATACCATTTACTTCTGGCTTGTTGGTGTGGTGATATTTTGCCTTTATTTTTTTTTTAAGGGTTGCACAGAGCGTTTTGTATGTAGTCCAGAAGAAGTTATGGATACTATAGATGAAGGAAAATCAAACCGACATGTAGCAGTTACAAGTAAGTATTATCTTTCATCACTTTTCATGCTTTATCAGCTTGTTTCTGGTATGCCTTAAAAAAAAAAAGAAAAAGACATAAAAAGGAAAGATGAGGTGCATGCAAAATAATACTTCAGTTCTTGGCAACTGAAGTGACTATCAGAAATCTGAGATTGTGAAACTTCGAAATCTGAGATTGTGAATCTTCACAATCTTCCAGTGTCTGCTTTTTTAGTCAGGAAAAGAAATAATATACAGTCATCAGGAAAATAAAGGATTTTTTTTCACGTGTGTTTGGTTAAGGATGGAAAAGAAAAATGTGATGTTCCTTTTAAGGAAGACTCAGTCCTGCACTTCCATTTCATTGCTCCTATATAGTAAGGTTCTGAAGTGGGAACCAGAATAATGGAGGAAATAGCAGAAATTTGAATGGAAGGATATTACTCTATATTGAGTTGCATTTGTGGCGTCAAAGAGCTGGTCCTTTTAGGCTTGTGCGGGAATTATCATTAAAAGCAAGAAAAAATAGGCAGATGTTCTCAGTCAGCTTAAATTGAATTAAAATCTTTCTTTAGATTCAATGTCTTGTTTATTCTGCGTGTTTCACAGCAGAAGGGATAGTAGGCATTTAAATGAGAAAAGCCTGAAAGTTTATGGCCATCTAGTTCCAAGTTTTCACTTGAATAGGAAAAAATGATACATTGTAAATCTACCAAAAAAAAATATTCTGGTATCAGAATGTGAATGTACCTTCTCTTCTAATAAAATAAATTGTGTAAAATACATAGTTGACAGGCTAGCAAATCTTGTCAGTGAGCTTATGTGGTATTAGTAGAAGCCCAAGGGAAACTAGATCTTCGTTACTCAATTAGACAATACTATTGGGTTTGCTGCCTTTTAATTTTACTGTCATTGAGAGATTACTCTATACTGCTTCATTACCTTTAGATCTCTCTCTTCACTGTGGGAAGATACATTTTTTTTTTTTAACAATAATGTATTTTAAAAATAACGTATAATTATTTTTGACAATATATTTGTTTTGGATTATAGATATGAATGAACACAGCTCCCGAAGTCATAGTATTTTTCTCATTAATGTAAAACAAGAGAATACTCAAACAGAACAGAAACTAAGTGGAAAGCTTTACCTTGTGGACTTGGCAGGTAGTGAAAAGGTAATTCTAAATTTTCTTTTCTGCTCTGAAAAAACTCCAGTTATTATTTACAGTCAAATATTTTACGTTCATGTAATACTGATTGTCCAGTTGTCATCCCTGACGTGTTTTAATTTTGACTTTGGAATGTGGTTTCTGAATCCTAGTCTGGGTTGGCTGTTAGATACTACCTCTTTAAGCGGCTGTGCATTTCTGCAGTGAGGGTTTGTAAATAGGGAATAGGGTGGGGAAGTAGGCTAGAGTTCAGTCATGGTATCTGTGAGAGCAGTGTGTACAGGTATCTCAGCTACCCAGGTACTGGAACAGAGTGAGTTTTATGGATGTGGAATACCTGAATTTTCTTACATAATGGTACCAAGTTTCTTAATTTGAAATTCTGAATAACATTGTTTAAAATGACAGCTTGTTTTCTCTGTCAGTGACCGAAAGCAAGGAAGGAAAGATGTACCATTTTTCTTATTCTTGTATCACTTTTATACTGCAGTTGGCCTTTTTAAGAGCTGGATTTTTGACATTCTTTTTCATCTTTGCTTCTGGGTTTATCCTTCTTTTTGTCTCCAGTTTTTTTCAGTTCTTTCTGCTTGCTGTTGTCTTTCTTTGCGTCATTGTTCTCTGGCCTACTGTTGTCTCTGTTCCTGTGCTTTTTCGGAAATGTGCTTCTTAGTAATGGTCTTTTTTTCCTCTTTAATGAGTATGAAATTAGAAGCATTAAAGTCAGAAAAAAGGGCTGGGTTGCAGGTCTCCTTTTTCTGTAGTTTTTTTTCCTTTCACTGTTTATTTCAAACTTAGCTTCTGTGTTTCCCTAGTTTGGTTTGGTTTTGGTTTTGTTATTTTTCTTTGAAATACATGAGGTTTTCTGATGCCTTGTTTTGGGTTGATTTAAACATAGGCAAATAGAATTGCTTAGCTGTAGTCATGAGCTCAGCTTGAGGAGAATAGTAAAGGGAGAGTTTATAAGTCATATTTAGCCCTTGAGGCAGAAGAGCTAAGGTAAATAGAATGGTGTCAGGGTAGATTTTTGTCACATTCCTGCTGATATCTAAGTATATTTCTAGAGCATTCTTGTAGGCTAGATTCAGCCTCTAAAATCTGTTCTCACAAATTCTTGCTAATAAAGACTCCAGTGTATTTTTCTGAGCAGGTGGTGTGTCTTTTGGGTTTTGATATGGGGGTTTGAGACTACCTCAAAGTCAGGGAGAGTGACTTGATTACTTAAGACTTATATTGAGTGTGGAAGGTGTCTTTTGCAGATGCATTTAGTAATTTACTGCAATATTTTGTAGGTTAGTAAAACTGGAGCAGAAGGTGCTGTGCTGGATGAGGCCAAGAACATCAACAAGTCATTGTCTGCTCTTGGAAATGTCATCTCAGCTTTGGCTGAAAGCAGTGTAAGTATTCTCTTTTGTATTTTTATATATGGTTAAAGGCTTGTATCTCTGAACATGATACTGCACAGGAACACTGTACTGATCTCAGAGATATGCATGGAATCTTTGAAAGTAATCCAGTTGCATCAACACATTGCAAATGGCCATTACTCTTGTACTGTGTTGAAACTAATGATCAGTAAAGTTACATTTAATGTTGAGTGACCTAAGCATCATACTGAAAGTTTTCTTGTGTTTTAAAAGCTACCAGACATAGAAGTACAATTTTATTTCATCCCATGTGTGTTCCTCCTTGTGATTTATAAACTAGAGTAGAATTTAATGTCTTTCTAATGAGGTTAAACCTAACAAAAGCTTAGTTCTAGTTCTTACTTCAACAAATTGAATGTGTCTGAAAAAATGTGACTGATTCATTTAACCATTTTCTTGATAGACTTATGTTCCATATCGTGATAGCAAAATGACCAGAATCCTTCAAGATTCACTAGGGGGTAATTGCAGAACCACTATTGTTATTTGCTGCTCTCCATCATCATACAATGAATCTGAAACGAAATCTACTCTTCTGTTTGGCCAAAGGTGAGTAAATGACTTAGTATTTTGTACCTACTATGCTCAGAAATAAATGCAGAATGAGAAATAAGTTACAGTGTTAAGATTCTCAAACCAAATTAATTAGAGAGTTTACTTTCTTTCTGTAATTCTTCAGTGTGTGTGTGGTGAAATGTTGTGATCTGTCATATACTGTATAAAAAATTTTATTACATCCTGTGGTCTGTTTCCTGTATCTATCATTCCAGTACCATTTAAGTTAATACTTCTACATTCCTGTGTCATTCATAATTGAATTTATAAGTACCCATTTAGAATTTGGTATTTTGTTAGGTATCTCTTCTTTACCACTCTATTATTAGTGCTTCATCATCATACTCCAGTTCCTGACCACTAGATTTAACCACTTAATTTACTGGAACACATTACAGAAGCTGCCAGCATTACTTGGTTCATCTGGTTATAGATGTTAGTATACCTAAATAACTAATTGTTAGTGTAACTAAGTGGAAGCACTTTAGTTCAACAAGGTAGTTGTTGTTTTTTTTTTTTTCTTTACTGGTCTTTCCAGATAAGTTGTTTATTATGGGAAGTAGACTAGGTGACTTCAGAAGTTCTGAAAAACCTGGCAGAATATGGGTACTTAGTGGGTATGGAGTAACGACTGCATTCTGCAACAGTGGAGGTTTATTGGTCTCCTTTTAAAGTCTAGGTCTTTTCCTTTCCTTTAAGTATTTCTTGAATGAGCTATTGAAAAATGTCTTCCAGCTGTAGCTCTGTAGTTTCACTGCCTCATGCTCTTGACTTCTTCAGGAGTTAACAGTACTCTTCCATCTCAGGCACTGTAATTAGTCTAGTATATTAATGCAACCTTCTAGGGATGTTAAATTTATATTGAAACCCCCAGCTTGTAGTAACTGAAGCCTACGTAAATTTCACATAACTTAGCAGAAAATCATGTGCCTTTTGGTAGTCATCAAGCACAGTGAGGCTTTGCAGAAAGGAGCCTATAGGAGTCATAATGGGGAGGGGCGGGGGGCAGGATTTCAGGCTATCATTAAGCTTTTTACCCCTTCTAATCTTTCATGTGGGGTATTTGTTAGCAGGAGACTGTACAGAAAAGTTACTGAGGTAAGTGACGTATGGCACTAAAGTAAGACCTGTATCTTAACTTCATGAATACATGTTCCTAGTGTCTGTAGTTTCATCTCCAAACCTAGTGTCTTTGAATGAGATCCACCTGACTGAACACAGACAATCACATCTGAACTTTCTAGCTTGTGACACCTTTTTGATTAATGGAGATCTAGTAACTGGATTTTTAGGTTAAAATAGCAGTTGTATCAATCCAACTGAAAGAATAGTAAGTTGACAGGGAGTAGAAATAAGCTTTTTGGAAGAGGTGGGAACGTTTACACTTCCACCAGTGCTCTCTAGAAACTTTATTAAATAGGCTTTACTTCCTTTTTTTAAAAAATGAAGTTTCAGATCTTTTTGCTTTTTCTGTGCAGAGCAAAGACCATTAAGAACACAGTCTGTGTCAACGTGGAGCTCACTGCCGAACAGTGGAAGAAAAAGTATGAGAAGGAAAAAGAGAAAAACAAGACTCTGCGTAACACCATACAGTGGCTAGAAAATGAACTCAACAGATGGCGGAATGGTAAGAAGCAGTTCAACTTTTCTTCTGACAGCTTTAAGCAAGACAACAGGCACTGAATTAGTCTTCCGGGTACTAAAAGTTAAAGGACTATGCAAGATAGTAATAAGTACCTTAAAGCCAGGATATTAAGTTGACATTGGAACTTCGTATTTTTCACTGCATTGCAACTGGAACAACTTCATATAGTCACTTAATGGCACAAATGTTTGCAAGTATATTGGTGTTAGGTTGATCACCACTTGGTTTTCTAGCAGAGCTAGAGTTACATACATTCTAAAAAAAATTATTTGGGGGGAGAAAGAATGATATTAATTGCAAATGCATAAAATATTTCCTCTGGTTCAGTTTTCTAATTCAGATTAATATCATAAGATCTTGTCCTGGTTTAAAACTCAGACATGTTAGTGAGCAAAAAACTCGCCCAAACCCCCGCAAAGTGCTGACAGCACAAAATGTGTGCCTGTTCTTTCTTCCTGAATAATTAACTTCTTACCTATTCAAGTGTCGGAGAAAATGCAAGTTAAATATGAAGCCTTAAATTCAGGGAAGGTGGAATGTAGGTCATTTTTACAGATGTATTCTGGAGTTTAGCAGCTGTAGAAAATGATCTTGCAATCTTGTAGACAACTCCTCATGTAAGGCTGAGAAAAGTGGGCTGACTTAAGTAAGTTTAATAGATGTGGGGTTCTGTTCTATTTGTTTCTTCCTGTCTGGTTGGTTGGGCTTATGTTGGGTTTTTGTGTGTTTTTTTTCTTTCTTTTGGTTGGTTTGGGTTTGGTTTTTTTTTTTCTGTTAGTTATTAAAAATGTTTTGTGGAGATGGTATGAGGCCACACCTGAAATGTTCAGTATCTTGTGTCAGTACTCTGGAAGAACTACACTTGAGTGTTGGAAAGAGCTCTAGAGGAGTGCATAAAATATTTTGTAATAAGGCGCTGAAGAATTTAGTTTTGTTTACCAGAGAAGTGCCCTGATAATCGTGTGGTATTTTTTCTGTGTGAAGTTAGTAAAGTGTTCTCATCAGAAAAGGCTTAACGAACATAAAAGGGTAAAAGTGTAACTGAAAAGAAAATATTTTAAATTGGAAGAAGCAGTTTAAAAATAGGTATGGTTACCTAGCAAAATAGACTACCAAGGGAAAAGAAAGGATTTTTCTGTCTTCAGGGCAAGTTAGGTGCCTTTCTAGAAGACAAGAGTTTGAGATTTAGAACTCGTAGCAGAGTAACTGTGTGAAATACAATGTTCTATGGTAAGCAGGGAGATGATTTGGATGATCTAGTGGTAGGTTTTTTATCATCTAATCACATGAGGTCAACTGCATGTTAAAAGTGGAGCAGTACTGTTAGTAGGAGCTATGTAATACTTCTCATGGCTAATGTCGTGGAAGATGCCGCATGGCTGATCATACTAAAACTGAGTATATTTGTTTCTTTAAGGGGAAACTGTACCAGTTGATGAACAGTTTGACAAGGAGAAGGCTAACTTGGAAGCTTTTGCAGTGGACAAGGATATTACTGTTGTTAATGATAAGCCAGCTACCACAATTGGAGTAACTGGCAATTTCACTGATGCCGAGAGAAGAAAATGTGAGGAAGAAATCGCCAAACTATACAAACAATTGGATGACAAGGTAGGCCATTCTTATTTAATGTAAAACCTCTTGGAAATACATCTTGAACTATGTTACGTAATACTTAATTTGACAGTCTTCATTTGTTAGTACAGCTTACTTAAGTATTTGCTGGGAGTGCCTGCTCCAATTCTAAAGCTCTGATTAAGAGAAATCAAAGTTGTCTTATCTGGTGCTACTAAAATAATGTCCTGAAAACTAACATATCAGTACATTGGAAAAAAAGATGAAAGTTAGGAAGGAAAAGTTAATGAGAATCTTGAATGGTATTTATACTTTTTGGGTGTAGAACATTCTTGACTTTTGGAACAATACTGTACCAGAAAGAAAAATAATGAGAAAGCAGGGTTATATGTAATTTGAAAACAGCAGTTTTTTTCCTTCCGTGTTACACATTTTATTTGAACATAATTTTAAGTGTAAGCAATGGTACTAAATTTGGAGAGGAAACAAATCTTTTAGTTAGATCATCATTCTTTCTTGGAAGTTAAAACAACTTGGAGAAAACTTGCAAAAGCACAGGTATAAGAGTTTTGTCTTTGAACAGTTTTTGTCTTTGTTGAGACGTGTGCTAGGTTAAGAGTCTAATGGATTAGCCAGTGAAATCAAGTGGTTACTTCTATTGCTTTCAATTGTGTAATTGTCTCAGAATATGGAAAAGTTAGGTGTCTAACATCTACTGTCTCTTAGATTATTTTTCCTGAGTGGTATTTGTTAGTTTATCAAACACAGTCTTACTTGAACTGCAGGATGAAGAAATTAATCAGCAGAGCCAGCTAGTAGAAAAACTGAAAACACAAATGTTGGATCAGGAAGAGGTAAGTTTCACTCTTGCATCTTTGTCTTTCCTTTAAATAAATTTGAGATGTTGTGAATAGGTCACAGTTCGTAACCAGGGAGTAGGGTGATGGCTTACTACTGTACAATAGTTCTCTCTTATTCCTTATCTGAATGCTCTGCCTATTCATTCTTCCCACTTTGTGCTAATAGCTAAACTTAAACCAGTTTTCTTGAACCATGAAGACTGAAGGAATTTTAAGTGTTTTATGCAAAGATACCAGCAGTTGTTATTCCCTATGCAAAGTTAGCAGTTTGTCAAAACTGAATATACCTTGATTTACTATAAGAAATCCATTTCAGGTTTTACTTTTGGTCAGTTGCTGTACAGAGAGAAAGGAAATGTAATGGCCTATAAATTAAAAGAAAGTATCCATGTGTTACTTTAGACCATGCTTGCTAGAATATTCAAATTATTTGTCTGCACATGTTGTCAGTGTTGTAACTTAATTAAATGGGGAAAATACCTATTAATAATGAAACTGTTAATTTCCTTTAGCCAAGCTACTAGAAAAAAATAATTCTGTCTAGCACAAACATTAGAAAATTATGATCTTTTGTTGCATGGCAAGAAGAAAATGGGTTGACGACTTGGGAAGTTGGACCTACTGTTTAATCTTACTTAAGTAAATTAATCTGCCTCTTTACCAGCTGTTCCCTTTGTCCAGATATTCTGGAGCATCTAATAGTTAAAATGCTGAAAGTTTAGTCCCTGGCCTGTTGACAATTTCAGCCTCATGAAGTAGTGTGCTTTTTTGAGAACTTGCAATATCCCATGTGCATTTTCAGTTGTTGTCCGTATGTGTCTTGATTTTTAATCGCTTCCTTTTGGAAATACTTAATATAGATGATAAATTTAATTGTTTGTGATACTCACTTTACCTATCCTTGGCATCCTTACTGCATAATGCTAGACACTAAAAATGTAGATATAAGCTATTGTAGTAGCTACAAGCATTGATAAGATTCAACTTATACAAAGGCTTTTCCTTATGATTATTTGTTATTGTAATTTTAAATAAATCTCTCTCAATGTTGCAGCTGCTAGCATCCACCAGACGGGACCAAGACAACCTGCAAGCAGAGTTGAATCGCCTTCAGGCTGAAAATGATGCCTCTAAAGAGGAAGTGAAAGAGGTCTTACAAGCCCTTGAAGAATTAGCTGTCAATTATGATCAGAAGTCTCAGGAAGTAGAAGATAAGGCAAAGGAATACGAACTGCTTAGTGATGAACTCAACCAAAAATCGGTATGAAATTGGCATAAGAAATTACTGACAGTCTCCAACGTAGCTTTTCTTGCCTCACCTGTATTTCTTGCTTGAAGTCACTTAAAAATTTTTCACAAGGGAGAATGGGAGCTGAAGTCTAAAACTCCTTTATTTTTAGTGAAGGATGACGTTTTTCAAAACCAGTAAGCTTCAGAAGAGTGCACAGCGAATGTTGACCTTGATAGCTCTCATCTTTTTAGCACCTGTAGCATTTTACTACTTGAAAATAGAAAAATCCTAAATATCAGAAGTTAACTCTCTCATTTACATGCAGGTGATCTGACTCCATTTTTTTTGTCTATCTGGTGCAGGTGAGGTAATCCTCACTTAAGAATCTGCTCCTTCCAATCTTGAAATTGCAGTGAACATGCTACAGCTTTTCTTGAAAGGAATGTGTATTTGCATGCTGCATTTATGGCACCTAAAATACCTTAATCTTAATGCCTTCAAAAATAGGCTGTTTATTGTACCCTCTGAAAGGAGCAGTCCTGAACACTGAGGACGTATTCGAGAAGATTACTCTGGTTAAAATACAGATGCAGCACCAGTCACACAGCATGAATACCATATGCTTCCTTACATACCTGCATAGGTTCTGAATTGACTGACAGTTTTGGTAGCCAGTTATTTGGCAGACCTCAGTCAGTTTTAGACAGTTAATACTCTACCCATGATTCTGAAGTTCTTAAGTACTGGAAAGTATCAGCATAATTGTTGGTATTGCAGACAGAATATGTGATGGCACAAGCCTCTTGAACTCTGTTCTTGAAGATGAAAATTGATTGGGTCTCGGTCTCCCTAGTGAGTGTGTCTCAGTTTTCAGTTAGTAACTTTTGACTAGACAGAACACTGGCATTAAAGTGATGTTCATGAGATCATGAAACTTCTCTTTAAACTTCTAAGTATTTTGAGCTGTGTAATCTTCATTGGTAATTGACATCACTTGAAGGTTGGCCGAAAGTCAGATCGTCTCTGGTCTTACTATGAGCAGCATTTAAAACTTGGTGGAGTAGGCTAGATGTATGCATGTATTATTCTGAAGTGTGGTTTGCTTTTTCTTGGTGGTGGTTGTTTGTATGGTTGTTTTTAATTAGTTTATAGATAGTCCAGTAATTCTAGATACTACAGCTAATGTCCACTGAGTGTCATGAATAACTCAATCCCCAAGAAAGCAACAACCGTTCTGAGATGTAGTAAAATTAGACGTTTTAGTGTTCTCAGCCTGTCACAGCTAAACCATGCAGCAATTATCCTTTGGTATCATCACTGGCTGAAACTTTTCTGCTGTAAAATTTCTGGCATATTTTTAAAACTGGAGAACAAATACCGGACAACTTCCGAGTATGCGAACTGCTCAGCTGCAGCCGTTAGAACCACAGCAGGTCAAATGAGCTGAGAAATTGCTCTAGAGTAAGTGCAGTGATTATGAGTTCTTGGAACTGGATGCCTTTTTGTGATTTGAAAGTAGGAGAGAATTAAAAGCTCTCCAGGAAAAGCTGATATGATTCTTCTTTACCAAAATACAGTGAAGAATGTTGGACTTGCTGTCCATATACCTTTTGCCTAAAAAATGCAATTCTTCAATATTTAGCTGTCTATAACTCTCCTGTTAAACAACATTGACGTGAATTTTGTTGCAGAGCTGTAAGATTATATTTTGTTAGCTGAAGACCTCTGTCTCCAGCACTTAGCAGTATTTATTCTGAATGAAATGTAACTCCAAGACTTCTAAATTTTTACTATATGGTATATTCACATACGTTGATACCAGCCTGGGTTTAGGCATGAAAATGGGATATTTCAGTAGGCAACCATATGTTGCTATATTTAATTAGTATGAAGCTAGTTCTAAAAACAAAAGCGTGTTGTTTATTGAAGTGTAATTTCTTTCTTCCTATAGGTTACTCTAGCCAGTATAGATGCAGAGCTTCAGAAACTTAAAGAAATGACCAACCATCAGAAGAAACGAGCTACAGAAATGATGGCCTCCTTACTGAAAGATCTTGCAGAGATAGGAATTGCAGTAGGAAATAATGATGTCAAGGTAAGGATTAGTCAGTGTAATTTTTAATGCCATATATTACACACATACATTGTGGATATGCGGGGTCAGCTTTTTTTTAGTGTGGTAAAAACCACCATAGGAAGCCTCGTATATGTTGATGGTTTGAACATAAGCTTATCTCTTGCTTATGCTGTGACTTAATTCACGTATCAAGCAGACAAGACAAGAGCAGGTATGATTTCTTTCTGAAGTAGTAGTTTCATTCATATTGTTAAATTGCTGTATGAAGTGGTCGTAATCAACAGCATCATCTTGGAAACTTAATGCTGAGCTACAGTAGCAGAATGGGAAACTGAAATAAAAGTTAAATGTAGAAGATCACTGTAGGACAATGTAAGCAGTGTTAGAAAGCTGTAGGAAACCGTATTTCCCTCTTTACATGACTCATTACCTTTATGCAAACTTCTCAATAATCTGAAAATTATGTTTTTGTGTTTAAATGCTCTGTCAGTCAAGGTGGGGGATGTGTATTGGGCACAAAGTTACTTCAGCTCACCTTTGTTTTCATTATCTGATCTTTCTGAATGTGTCATTCCACACTTTTCAGCAGCCTGAGGGAACTGGCATGATAGATGAAGAATTCACAGTTGCAAGACTGTACATTAGCAAAATGAAATCAGAAGTAAAAACAATGGTAAAACGTTGCAAGCAGTTAGAAGGCACACAGACTGAAAGCAATAAGAAAATGGAAGAAAACGAAAAGGAGTTAGCTGCGTGTCAGCTCCGTATCTCACAGGTAAATGTTTCTTTACAAGAGACTTTTTGAATGTCCTTAGGAATTCATTAAGCTGCTGAGGAAAAGAAGAAAGTTGCAATTTCTTTTTGACACCTAACAAAGTATATTGTGATCATCCGTAGATTCAGCTGTATCCTCAATACTGTTTTTGATTTGAATGCTTCTGATTGATTGTGTGACAGGAGGTCAGAATTTCTGCAGTATGTCTGTAGCCTGATAATACTTCTGTAGCGCTTGTATTAAATATTAGGGTCCACAGGTTCTCCATCACAGGTTTCTTTACAAACACAAGTCTTACAGAAGGAGTGGCTAGTGAGCACTCTGCCTACTAATACAGCAAGTTGGAAGTGGGAGAGATAGCAACAGCACAGTAAAATCACAGTAGTCTTTCATAGCACGTTAAATTTACTTCTAATGCGAGAAAGGCCATTTTAATGTAATTGTTAGAAAAAATCAGTAATGTGACTTTTAACACCTCTGAAAATTGTGAGCTACATGTGCAATTTAATTTTTCTGTATTTTGTTTCACATACAGATGGTCATCTCATGTTTTTAAATGAAAAGATGCATATTTCAGTGCCCTCTTCTTAATACAGTGGGCCTCTCTTTAGTATTTCAAACAGTTAAAAATGTATTTCGTTCCTATCCAGAATAAAGACATTGTCTTACAGGCTGCATTACAGATCTACTTGAGTAGTCATATACTTAAAGAGTTGGTACCATTTTTATTTTGAGATCAAGTTACTTGTATAAAAATAAGTATAAACTGTTCATGCAGATGTAATTCTGTGATACCTACTTCCAAAGTAAATGAACATTTCTGTTCTCCAGCATGAAGCCAAGATCAAGTCTTTGACTGAATATCTTCAGAATGTGGAACAGAAAAAGAGGCAACTGGAAGAGTCTGTGGATTCCCTTAGTGAAGAATTAGTTCAGCTCCGAGCACAGGGTAGGGATTACCTCCTTACAGCCCACCCACCACCATCTTAAAGTATATAGTGATAAATAGACAATTGTTCTGTTTAGATTGAAGGGAATCACTACAAAATGGCTTTTTGCTACTGAACATGTAGAATTAATCAACAGGAAAATGCTATTGGAAAGAACTGCTGTGGATAGGGTTAAATTAAAGATGGTATTGATTTAATCCATCTTTGTGGTGGGAGGGGACTTTTTCCCAATTTTAAAGCATTGGGAAGGGAGAAGTAACTCCATCTTCCCTGTGATAGCCTAGTTACCTGTTTTCTCTCCTCTATCCCTACTAGAAAAAGTCCATGAGATGGAGAAAGAGCACTTAAATAAGGTTCAAACTGCAAATGAAGTCAAAGTAAGTTAATTTCATTGGGTTTTTAGGGTGGTTGGGTTTTTTTTTATTTTTAAGTATGGCAACTTCTTAAAATGTATAACACATACTGTTTGTTTTTTTTTTTTTTAACAGCAAGCTGTAGAACAGCAAATTCAAAGCCATCGTGAGACTCATCAGAAACAAATCAGTAGCCTAAGAGATGAAGTTGATGCAAAGGAGAAACTTATCACTGAACTTCAAGAGTAAGTAATTGTCTTTATTTTAGTAGTGCCACATGTCTCTGGACTCTGTCAGTAGTATAGAAGCACAGTGTAGTGGGAAGGAGTGTGGAAGGCACACTCCTCCAACAGTCTCTTTCTAACTTGTGTTGCTTTAGTGAATGTGATATCTGACAGGTTCAGCTGATATATATATGTATATATATATGTGTATATATATATATATATACACACACACATATAACATGATTTACTTTCTGTGTTCAGCCAAAACCAGAAGATGATGCTTGAACAGGAACGTCTTAGAGTTGAGCATGAGAAGTTGAAAGCAACTGATCAGGAGAAAAGTAGAAAGCTGCATGAACTTACGTAAGTGAAAATGGTGCATAAACCAAGTGTGTGTTGAAACACTGACATTTTAAATACTAGTGACCTAATAGGATGAAGTGGCTCTCACTGTATGATATACGTATTAAAAAGAGAACCTCTGTACTGCCTTCATATTTAAAATTGGAAGTAAAATTATGAGGTCTGGGAAGTTGATAGAATGCTGAGATATTCTTTAGAGTATTACCTTAAATATTTAATGATTTAGCTGTGAACTAATAGTGGAACTGGCCAAGTGAGGAAAAGTTTCAAGAGGAAAAGAAGGTTTTTGGCTACTTAGCAGGAATGCTTCATTTTCATGCAGTGCCTGACCCTCCTATTCCAACCTCAAGTCATAAAAAGTCCACATTCTTTTTATGTATCCTGTCATCTGAGTAATTGCACTGCCTTATAATTCTGAGAGAGAACATTAGCAGTGCAGTAAATGCTTTCACAGTAGGAAAACAGAAGCTCTGTGAAGTGATCATTATTAGGTTATATTCCTGTAAACTGAGATTGTTTTTCATGATGCTAGCTTTGACAGCTGTATTGGGGTGAGGTGGTAGAACAAAACAAAAAAAAAGGTTCATAATCTGTCATGGGATGCTTGTCGTCTCAGCTGGTCAGAGCTAAGAACATGTATAGGGCAAGTTCTCCCCTTGTATTCGCCTAGGACCTGCATCTGAGAATCTTTCTTTACCTACTCTAGAAACTTAAAATTTATGCATCTGGAGGTACTTGTTTGTATTCCTTAAAAGTACTTTCCTCTTTTTGTCCTGCATCTCCCTGACTTCTACCCCAATTGTACGTGGACTTCTGAGGGTCATACCCTCTCTTGGCCACATCTTTAACTGAGGACTTCAACTGAAAGATATTTTTCATTTGTACCATATAGTGTTCATCACTCTAGTCTCCTAAAACATTAAAACTTCCAGTTTTGCTCAAATGTTTCAAGATGAATTTATTCTGTTTTAGGGTTATGCAGGACAGACGGGAACAAGCAAGACAAGACTTAAAGGGTTTGGAAGAGACTGTGGTAAGATAGAATATACTCCAAAACAATATTTGTTTGGGTTGTTTTGACAGGGGGAGTTTGTTTGTTTTGGGTTCTTTTTTTTTCCTCAAAGCTTTTTTTTGGGGGGGTGGGGGGGGTGTTGGTTGGTCGGTTTTGGGGGGTTTTGGTTTGGGGGGGGGGGGGTGGTTAGGGGTTTGTTGTTTTGTTTTTTTTTTCAATTCTTGTTTGGGTTTTTTTTAATTTCTTGTCCTTAACTGTAGGCAAAAGAGCTTCAGACTCTTCACAATCTCCGGAAGCTGTTTGTTCAAGATCTGGCTACTAGAGTGAAAAAGGTAATGTGGTGGTGTAGTGAAACTTGGTGTTTCTGAGAATGCTACATAAATTTTGGTGTGGAACTAAATTGGAATTGATATTTACACAGTGTAATTTTTCTGGCTTGATGTTAATATGCAAGTTCATGTACTCAGCCTCCTCTCTCCCCACCATGCCTTTGTTACTGCAGAGTGCTGAGATTGACTCAGATGATACAGGAGGCAGTGCTGCACAAAAACAGAAGATCTCCTTCCTTGAGAATAATCTTGAACAGCTTACAAAGGTTCACAAGCAGGTACAATGAACCTTAATTTCAAGTTTTAATTAAAAACAAACTACTTAATGTGCTTTATTATAAAGTGACCAAATGCATATTGGTCATAAAGTAACATTTATAATTAAATACTTCTATATCTTGAGTATGTCTCTTGATAAAAAAACAATAGGCTTAAGGTTTTCCTGTAAAGTAAATTAGTAGCTAAAAGTACATGTGGATATGTAATAAAATAGCTGCTTTTAAACTGAAGAAGATCCAAGTTAGTGTTTAGAGCTAGTACCAGTCTTGAGGATGTCTTGACTGAAGAATGTAGACATTTATTGCCTACGCTGGCTAGCATATTCTTCCACAGTAACTGGTTTTCAAATGACAAACTTACTGGTGAACTATTAGATTTACTAAAAGCTTAGGCAAAAAAAAAATGCAGTAGCCCTACTGCTTTGCCTGCTTAAGTGTGGGAGGGTGTTTTGTTGAAGAGAAATACCAAGAAAAGAATTCTGGTTTTGTAGCTGGTACGTGACAATGCAGATCTTCGCTGTGAGCTTCCTAAACTGGAGAAGCGACTTAGAGCTACAGCTGAAAGAGTTAAAGCTTTGGAGTCTGCACTGAAGGAAGCCAAAGAGAATGCTTCTCGTGATCGTAAACGGTATCAGCAAGAAGTCGATCGTATAAAGGAAGCTGTAAGATCCAAGAACATGGCCAGAAGAGGACATTCTGCGCAAATTGGTTAGTAAAGAATCTCATGCCCCTAAAGTTTCATCTGTGTCCTTTTTTTTTTTTTTTCTTTTTTATCTTTGTGCATGTGTGCATCTTTCAGTGTTAGTTGGACCTGCATGCATGAACATGATCTTCTGTCATAGAATCAAAGAATACTAGGATTGGAAAGAATCTTAAGATGATCTAGTTCCAACCTCCCCTGCCATGGGCAGGGACACCTCTGTGGGTCTCCAAAGAGCTGTTACAGAATAAAGCTGTAACTCTTTTCTTCTTGGTCACTTCAAGTGGTGGTTCAAAGACAACTATTTTCCTGTCTTACCTTTTTTGCAAGTGATCTCTAAGAAGACAAACAGAACTCTCTAGGGAGCTTACCACAGGTATAGAGCCTTTTGTACTTAAATATCTAGATGAACTAATTATGTCTTACTGGAGATCAGCTTCCTATAATATGGCAGAATTTGAGAAGTGTTTCTTTGATGCAGTTGCTACCTGTAGGTACTTTATATCCCCTCTTACCTGCTGAAACTTTAAATGCTTCTGTTTAATACTACAGAACTTTGTAAAGTGATACCGTTGTGCATGTCCTGTTAAAGGCTAATGCAAAATGGATTGAAAATACAGTTTATCAAAGTATATTGCAGCTTGTGAATTACCTGTCAAAACTACTGTTTTTTTTTAATTCTGTAATAGAGCAAGTTTTATTTTTATATGGTTGCAAGAAGTTGATGAAGCAGTGTTTTCTGTGGAGTAATCTGTATGCAGAATACTTGCAGAGCAGAGTAACTAGTGGCTTATTGATCAACTAGATCTGGGAAATACTGCAGGGTATAATGATTTTTTCATGATGCTAGAGGAATATAAGCCTCATGAAACTTTGCTTAGCAATTGAGTTCTGGACTCTCACAGTGAAATATATTAGGTGGGGTAGATAATACATGTGAAAATAGTGGTTATCTAAAGCTTTTCTAGCTTTAAGTCTGGTAGGGACAATAAAAATCTTGTCCATTCTTCAGGGCTTGTTATAGTTGACACTAATCTGTTACGTTCCCAGAATGCCATCTCCTAAACTTGTTTCATTGAAAATGCATTCAACTTTTATTATTGCATTTGGGATACTGTAAAATAAAGTATTAGTGAATTTGAATAATCAAAAACTGTGATGTATATATTTATAAGTCATATTTCTTTTCATGCAGCTAAGCCTATCCGTCCTGGCCAGCATCCAGCAGCTTCTCCAACTCATCCAAGTGCAATTCGTGGTGGAGGTGCGTTCACTCAGAACAGCCAGCCAGTTGCACTGCGTGGAGGTGGAGGACGGCAAGACAAAGTGTAAGTTTGTCTTGTAGGACAACTTTTAAATGTGTGATTAAACCACTTTGGTTTTATTACAGTTCATTCTGTGGCATAGAATTACTTGAATGATCAGATTAACTTTTCAAACTGAATTTTATAGTTACAGGAACAGGGTACATGTGACTAACACTGCTGCTTTTGTTATAAAACTGGTGTGTGTTGTGAAATGGTAGTTCTGGAGTTGTTCTGCTGGAGTAGAACAAAATGTGGAAACAGTCAATTGGAGGTAGTTACCAGTCACGGCCATTAGCTACTAACTGGGAAAGGAGTAGGCATTTTAAATTCTTCTGGCTGGCTGGTATCTTTTTAATAGTTTTCTTCAGTAAACATTCAGAAATTAAGTTCAACAGTTACCCTATTCTTAAATGTTCAGTAATTTGGAAGCATTTCATAGAAAGCATCTGAATCTCTGGTTAGAGAAGAGCTTTTGCTACAGTATGGAACATGAAGTACTGTTCTGCGTATGGAGACGACCATTTAATGAATTATTCTGGAAACATTAAAGAAATACAGATATGATAAATTGTTATTTCCCTGTGCAAATCAAAGTTTTCTAGGATGATGAATGCCATTCCCGTTTCGTCTTCCCAAAATAGCAAAGTTCAAACTTTGCAGCAGCTAGTAGGTCGTATCCAGACAGCTCTCACTGGCCTGGAAAAGTAGCAACGCTCATGGGAAGTGGAGCTGGGTTATAATTGTGTTGTGTTTGTAAAGTTTACTCCATTAAGGCAATCAAGACTGGATACCCAGTCAGTTTATTGTGCCGTACATTTTTTTGCTAACAGACAGCATTGCTTAAATGCTTTGAATTGTGTAATTTCTTGTTCTGAAGTAGATGTTTTATTAGCACTTAGATAAGTGGTCTAAGAACTGGCCTCTTAAAGGCTATATAAATAGTGAATACGGTCTACTGTAAATGTAAATAACTTGGCTTTTTGGCTTATGAGGTACAAGCATTTAACTTTATTATTTTTCTCATTTACAGTTGCTGAAGAGTAAATGCAGTGTGAGGAGGATTTGGTATCGTGTAGAGGGAGTCATTCCATGACAATAATCTTTCCCTTTGGGGACTGTAGGATTATTTTTTTGAAAATGTATAAATTATACCTGGCCTGTACAGCTCTTCCCCCTTCTACAAATTCTGCTATCTGATTCCCCCCAAAAAACCCAACCTAGAGTGCAATTTTGGCGTCTTGAAAAATGACGTTACTTAAAGTGTAGCTCTGCTCATTACACAGTTTGTCTTTCATGTCTTAAATTTAGTCTGCACTGTGCCAAGCTGAATGTATGTTAAGAAATTCTTAGTTTGAGTTTTCTAGCTTAATTTGTGTTCATCTTACTGTCTTAGGGAATGTGCAACAGTGTTTATACTTTCATTTTTATCACTTGTTCACATAACACTACATGTCCCACTGAATTAAAACAGCACTCTACATTACAGTTTCCTCTTGGACTGCTACATAGAGCGTTGGAACTAAATCTGTACAGTTTAAGAATACTGAAGTGTGCTTACGACAACTGCCATAAGGCATTGTGATGGCTACACCACAGAACTATAGAGTTCAATATGAACTAGGCTGTTTAACTGTTATCTCATTAAATGCCCATTTATTGGGTTATTTAGAATTAAGTATTGTACAGTAAGAAGAGTAAACCTAAGTTTACTATAAAGACTTTGGCAATGGATTATCCCAGCTGTCCTGTTCCTGATTTTTGCACACAGTACAGTCTTGTAGAGTGAAAACATTCTGCTTCATTCTGATGAGCCTGTCTGTCCATTTATCTGTATCTGTCATGGTTCCCTTTTGCTACTTCACGATAGCAAAATGAGCACCATCTAAAATCTAACTTGATATTCCACTACATACACAGTACTGGAATTTTTGACAAAAATTTAACTTTCAATTGAAACTATTTTTTTTCAGCAACTGGCCGATGAATTCGGATCCACTAATAAAGGATACAACTTTTAAAAACTGATATATCTGTAAATCCCAGGCACATGTGTTTAAAAAAGATACTAAATAAAGTGCTACCCTGAATTGTTTTTGTAATCCATTTGTAAGTAGGTATATGAAATGTCCAAAGTAGTAGTTGTTGAATATTTTTCTTCTCTTTGCAATAAAGTCCTGTAAAGTGGCTAACAACAGGAAGCATGGTTGTTTTTTTGTTTTGAGCTCCAGTACTCCCACTGAGCTGAACTGGGGGTTAAAATTTTATAGTATAATTTGCGTAACTTATTCATAGGGTTTAGCCACTACCATGTTTAGAACAGCTGCCTTCTGGTAGAAATTAGTTGCCAGGTCTTTGAGAAAGAAGGAACTTGGTGTTACTGAAAGCTTTTGATGAGTTTTTCAGAACCAGTCGGTACCACTTGGTGTTCTGGCTTAAATTCTTTGCTGGGAATTCACCAGTTATTGTGGGAACAGTAGAGACTGACTGTTCAGACAGCAAATCACTTTCAACTTTTATATTACAGATAGACAAAATATTTATATTATGATGGAGTGTAGTCAGATTTTAGACCTTGAACCACTTTTTTCTATGTCTACAGTAGTCTGAATTTTTAATAGTTTGATTTTTAAAGGTTGAGTGTGTCAGTTGGAAATCTCACTATTTTGGAGTTTTCAGCTTTTAAGACTGTTTTGTTCATTAAGGCTGCCAAGCACTCCAAACTTGCAGTGGTTTTAGAGCACGATTAAAGACAGCATACTAAGGAGAAAAAAATAAAGGAATAGTAACTATTTTGAATGATATGACTCATAATGGAAACAGCACTGTACGTTATCTTCCTTAGTATTAACTACAGGTTTTCAGAGCTTCGTTTGTTAATATGCAGTAATAAAAAACAAAAACCCCCACTTTCTTTAACATGCATTCAGATGAAGCAGGATTTTTTTTCTCATGGCTGTGAATGGGGGTTTCTTTCCTGTAGGTAATTATCCTGGATTTTGGTGCTGAAAATTGCTGTGTTTAAAAAGTAACTTAAATGGTAACTAGCCTGTAGCTCAGTGTACGTCACCTTTTTGTATTTAAACTTCTTTTTATTTTAAACCTCTTACAAAGTTTACCAAGAACTGCCTCTTACTGTAAAAAAAGAAAAAGAAATAAGAAAAACACAACTTCAAAACTTTTTTTGCTTTCTGGTTTGGCTGTCATAGGTCAGCTGGACAGGACAATTACTGCTTTTTTGTAAATGAAATTCTTCAGTCTATACAGAAAACGTTCAACACTGCTGTTTCAACTTGCAGTCTTTGAATGGTTCTTATTTTTATGTTCCTCTAGATCATATTTTTTAAAAGATGGTTTAGGGTAGGAACTTGGTGAAATAATATTTATTTCTGGTGAACAACTAAATTATTTACATAATTTAAATGCTGACTTACTACTTTGTGTAACTCTAAATTTGACATGAGGACAAGTCTACCTGTGTAATATGATTAAACTTCTGTACACTTAAGATGCATTAAAACAATTGGTTTGGGGAAGACGCCATATAGTTTTAACTTACCTGCATGCTGTAAATGTATTTGTGTTTAAATAAAGAGAAGAAAAATCTTTGAATTTTGTGCGTTTATGCAGTCTCCACACCTCCTTATTAAATTGTCTCCATATAATACTGTTCGCTTGATAGGTTTCATGATCAGTTACTTCTGTGTAAACGGTGATCACTTGATGTAACAAACACTGGAGTAAGAAGTTAGATACAAAGCAAGCTTTCCCGCACACAAATATGAATATTTAGGTCTTAGCCTTCAAAAGACTGTTCATGATAGAAAAAACATACAAACCAAACAGAAAACCAAAAACCCCAACAGCTGATGCCTATAGAAATGCTAGAACTTGATGATAGCCACAGTATATCAGAATTTGAACCCCTTCACTCTGCTGTGTATGCTTTGTGTAGTTCTTAAATATGCCAACTTCATAGCCATTTTTAATGGTGTCTCTTGGTTATACTTTTTTGTTTCTTCTTTATTTTTTAAGCATCAACTTTCACCCTATCTCTCTGAGATCTCTGGCTTAGTATTCAGCTGCTTTTCAAAAACAAAAAAAAAAACACCTGAAAAATAAGCCACCCAACCCTGCCTCTCTGAAGCTACGTCTGTACATTTCTTACTGGTTTTGGTTTTGTTTTGTTTTGTTTTTAATAGTTGTACTCCAGAGTAGGCTGAAGTCAGACTGGGGACTGCTGTACTTCTTTCCAGGAGCTGACTCCTTTTAGTGTTTCATTATGAAAGCTGAAGGTGCAGAGGGTCTCAGTCAGCTAAGCTATCCAGTGTACTGGGAAGAGGAAGAGCTACCTGAAGAAGAAAAATACATGCAAATGAGACTACTGTAATAGAGCATATTTAACTTACTTTTGAAAAGGAAAATAAGATGCTAATATCTATAAAGGTGGAAAAAAGGAGTGTTGCACAGCATGGTGTGCCTTGCAAGTTTACCTTTTGGCAGTGTACTTCCTGCAGGGTCTGTTGTGCTCTACACAGTTTAGGCACAGCAGTATTGCAGAAAGCAGCTATACCGGTCAGCCATCTTCACCTAAGTTACATAGGAAGTGTTGATACGCACCTCCAGCAAGTAAGGAGAGCAGTATCGCCCACATTCTTTACATTTCTAATCCACAAACCTGGGCATGGAAATGACTCAGAGGTGCCCCCAGGTGTGTGTTTCAGCTATTTCCACGTGTGTCTCGTGAGTAAGAAGTACCTGGGAGCCCATGTCAATTGTAGTCAAATTCAAATTGTGTCCTGCAATTGGAGACAAACACACTTCACAGCTGATAGCACCAGGTAGGAGATACCTAAGAAGCCAGTGGATGTGTGATTTGGCTTTTGTCAGACAAAAAAACTTTCAGCCAACTGAAAAAGTTTGTTAAAAAGTAAATTATCTCAGCAAAGTGATGTTATCCTGCCAGCTTATCACCTCCATCAACATGGCCAGTTCCGACTAGCCCCTGGGAGTTGTGCTGCCAAGGCAGGTGTTTTACATGATCAATCAGCATCCAATTAACAGGTATTTGCAGAGTATTTCGTGCTCATTTTTTTCTGAGAGGGTGTAAATGATCCTTTAAATGCTTTTACTGCAAGAAACCATGACAGATCTTAGTCTGCTGCCTAGGAAAGCTGGTTTCAACCACAGTTTACTGCAGGGCCTTTCTGGTTTTAGTGTCAGCCATGTGCAGCAGCCTGGTTTCAAGGTCCTGATTTGTACTGGGGATTTGCCAACCATATGCTGGGTTGTGTCGCAAGAAGCATGACCAGCAGGTCGAGGGAAGTGATTCTTCCCCTCTACTCTGCTCTCGTGAGACCCTGCTGGGGGTATGGCGTTCAGGTCTGGGGCCCTCAACACAAGAGGGAAGTGGACCTGCTTGAGGGATTCCAGAGGAGGGTCATGAAGATGATCAGGGGGGCTGGAGAACCTCTCCTATGAAGACAGTCTGAGAGAGTTGAGGTTGTTCAGCCTGGAGAAGAGAAGGCCCTGGGGATACCTTACAGCAGCTTCCAGTGCTTAAAGGGGTCCTACAAGAAAACTGGAAAGGGATTACTTACAAGAGCATGCAGTGACAGGACAATGGCTTTAAACTGGAAGAGGGTGGTTTTAGGTTCAATATAAGGAAGAAATTCTTAATGTAAGGGTGGTGAGACACTGGCACAGGTTGCCCAGAGAAGCTGTGGATGCCCCATCCCTGGCAATGTTCAAGGCCATACCATACTGGTGAGCCTACAAGGCCATGAAAAAGGGTGAGCCACACTTGTTGTGTCACTGCTTGGGGCAGTAAAACCAGGATTGTCCAGCTAGGGTTAAATAACTATTTAAGATACGCAGAGCTTGTTATTAACAACCAGAAGCCAACCTGCCCCAAGCAAACACCACCTGTGGGTGCTTCATTAACCCCGGACCTCACGGATGTGACAGAGAGAGGGCAGGGCTGCTGGGGGAGAAGGAATCCAGTGGTTGAAGCTGACGGATCATCAAGCCCCTGCTCTCTCCCTTGGTCTGTGCCTCCTTTCTGCCATCGATCCGCAATTCTAGCCCTGCAGCGCTGTGGCAGCCGCAGAGGGAGCAGCCCGCTGCGCTCTGAGTGCCCCGCGGCCGGGGAGAGCCTCCTTCCCCTCCTCACGGCCCGCCAAGGCGGTCAGGCGCCGCTAGGGGTCACCGTGCTCTCGCGCGCGGGCTCGGTCGGGGTCGGGGTCTTGCGAAGGGCCGTTGTGTGGACCCGCGGCCTCAGTCGCCTCAATGGGCGACAGCGCCGTTTGCGTTGATCAGCTCGCGGCTCTGTGAGCAGCGCGTCGCCGCTTGTGCTCCTCTGCCCCTCTGCCCCGCCAGAGAGCTGCGGTTCCTCGCACCGACCACCTAGCAGGCCGGCAGCTGCAGGCAGCTGTCCCATCAGAGGGCTGAAGCTTTGCCGGCTTCCTTCAAGCTGCCGGGTGGTTTTCTTCCTTTAAACGTGTTTATGTTTTCTACAGGCCCTTCCCACCCCACAGACCTCTTCCCCATCTCTGATCTTGGAGGGGACACTTCCGCGGGTAACAGAAAAGCCAAGTACGTAAGAACACTAATGGCTCTGGGCCTGCTGTCCCTGCTCTCTTGGTGTACCTCAGTGGGCTGTTAGCCTTTTCCTCACGTTTTTGGCCTGTAGAGAGCTTTGTGCCCTCTGCAGCCCTGATGTCCTTTGTTGCAGAGCTCAGTGCAGAGGCTCACAGCCTGTCCTTGTACATCCACCTGCCTACCTGTAGGGAGAAACCAGATGGATTTCCTTCAGGTGCTGTGCCACTGAGGACTCCCCTGATGTGTAACCTTCATGAAGTCACTTAAGTGAAAACTGTGGAATTCATACTTATGCTAAACACACAATCAGCTCTACTGCCACCATAGAATCGTAGAATCACAGAATGGTAAGGGTTGAAAAGGACCTTAAGATCATCTAGTTCCAAACCCCTGCCACTCAACCAGGTTGCTCAAAGACCCATCCAACCCAGCCTTGAACACTGCCAGAGATGGAGAATTTACAGCTTCCCTGGGCAACCCATTCCAGTGCCTCACCACCCTCACAGTAAAGAACTTCCTCCTTACATCCAATCTAAACTTCCCCTGTTTAAGTTTTAACCCGTTACCTCTTGTCCTATCACTACAGTCCCTAATGAAGAGTCCCTCCCCAGCATCCCTATAGCCCCATTTCAGATACTGGAAGGCTGCTATGAGGTCTGCATGCAGCCTTCTCTTCTCCAGGCTGAACAGCCCCAACTTTCTCAGCCTGTCTTCATGCGGGAGGTGCTCCAGAGTCCCGATCATCCTCGTGGCCCTTCTCTGGACTTGTTCCAACAGTTCCATGTCCTTTTTATGTTGAGGACACCAGAACTGCACACAATACTCCAAGTGAGGTCTCACGAGAGCAGAAAGGGAGGATCACCTCCTCCAACTTGCTGGTGACGCTCCTTTTGATGATGCCCAGGATACAGCTGATCATGCAGAACAAGAGCCATTTGTCACAAAGAAGTGTAGATCCTCTGTGCATCTTTCTATATCATGATATGTAAAGTGGTGACTATAAAACTTCTATTCCACAGAGCTGCATTTTACTGAATCATGACATAAAAATATTGTGAAAAGCTGCATATTATATTTCTGAATAAGTACAAAAATATTCTCCTAGGCATTTTCCACTCTTTCATTTAAACATATTTTTTTTCAGGGAGGTACATGGAAATGTCACAAAATTTGATATCTTCATTTGAACTGTAAAATAGTGGTATAAGATGCAAAAAGTCAGACCTGTGCAGTGGGTGAATCATTATCAAATCCATTCATTGGTAAAGCTTTGAGACATTTTTGTATTTTTCTCTTATTTCCAGCTGACTTGTCTCCATTGATCTACAGACACTTGAGCAGCACGGGAGAGGCGGGAAGAGTCATTCCTGATGAGAAACGGATTTTTTCCCCCCGCGCCCATTATTGTGGAGGACTGTCAGTTTCCCTTGGCAGCCCGTACAATGGGTTTGCTCTCTAATAAATGCAGATAGCATTAAATTAATGTTTCATTCCCATGGTGACAAAGAGTGGCATCCAGTTCCAGCACAGGATAATTCGATGACAATATGGCCACAAACAACTACCTTGCCTGTTATGGGCTAATCAGAGATGCAGGCTGTTTGAATTTGACTCAAAGCATCCACGTAGCTTGGAGTGAGTTTATTAATCTGGAGACACACTGGTGAAAATGAGCTAGGAACCTGGAAATGAGAGAATATGCATAAAAAAGAGCCAAAGCACATAAAAATAAGCATAAAAGTGTGAGTCAGTTTTCATTAAAATTTTCCTTCTACTCTTCACCCAGCTCTAACTGAAACCTGTGCAGGAGCTGTCAGTGGAGGAGACCTGCATCCACACCTGCATGCAGGAGTGTAAGTACGTGGATCCTTGGTTTGTATGCTTGCTTAATGAAGCCAGTAGAGATCAGGCTGCCAGACAGGAAAATGGTGCAGCTTGGCTTTGTTGTGCTCTTTGGGCAGAGTTTGGCCATGTGTAAAAGCTGCAGAGAACCAGCCCCAGAGGTATGTGGGAACTGTTACATGAAAGAGCTCCAACAGACAAGCAGATCCACAGCAGAGAGACTCTAAAGGCTGTTGAAGGCTGAAGAGTGACCAGAGCCTTGCAGCACTCTGCCATGCTACTGGGAAGGGAGCTGCTGGCCCTCAGGGAAGACCTAGCTCTGGGGCTCCTCTCTTTTCTTCTCCTCTGCTGCTTTTGTCCCCTCTTGCTGGATGTGTAGCTGATGGGCTTTCATTAGGCTCAACAGTGAATGCATCTTTCTTTTGAATTTATAATATACATGGGTAGATACTCTGCAGGGAACAAGACACTGACCTCTTTTAGGCAACTTGTAAAGAAGGAGAGATTTTGCAAGGACAAGGAATTCAGCCTTCATTATTATGACTTGCCCCAGGGTTATGTTCTGCACATCAGCAGTTCTGAAGGAGAGGAAGGACCAGCAGCAGAGGGTTCCCCTTTTGCTTGTGTTCAGCTTTACATGCTGCATGTTTCTGAATGCCTATTTTGCTTCATGTGTTCTCTGTGTGAGCTTGGGATAAAATCTTATGTGTACTAGTTGCTCTTTTTCTTTTCATCAGATTAGTTATTTAAAAGCCTCTCATTCATGTTCCCTAGAATTATTCTAAAGATTCTCATTACACTTGTTTTTTTTCTTAATGAAAGCTCTTGGAGCCACATCTGGCATATCTTATTGATCAAAATCTCATGGCTGGAAACTCATCTTGGTAACTATAGCAACAGAATTTTTATGTTTTTTTTTCTTCAAATGCCAACATAATCCCACCAAATTTGTAATAAGGGGGAGCAGATAATTTAAATTACCAAGTAGCCAATATCCTTTTTTCTGTAATCAATTCTGAGTTTACTACTTTGATACAGTAAACAATAGATAGGAACAAAATCTTTTGACAGTTGTATCTGCTGTGGAAGCTCATAAAAGAGAATGACATGGATGAAAATGGTATCTCAAGAGTCCTTTTTGCTGGCCATGCATTGCTGCTACACTCCAGTGGGTTGCAGGTGTCACAGGCAGACCAAGGCATGAACCCCAGAGAAGGGGCACCCGGGAGCATGTATTTGCAGCCCTCTCTCTGCTAGACAAGAAGCCAGGCAGGGGTCTTAAACACTGCCCATGGCAGCTCTTGGGGGCTAGAAGCATTCTCAGAATGTGCCTAAGGGTTAAGGTGAAGTGATATAGACAGAAATTATAACTTTCTGTAAGTGCATCCTGATGCCTAAAGACTCCTTTATGGAGGTTGGCACCAACGTGTTCTTATTGGTGATTTTCTCAGGCACAAGTCACCTCTGAACCAGGAGACCTGCAGGAAACCTGGCCTGCATTGCGAGACTGCTCTTCTCTCTGCTTCCAGCTCCCCTGTACGGCTCTGAGAGCATTTGGGTCAGTGTTTCTTCATCATGTGTAATAGCGGCATCCTGCTAGCACTTGAAAATGGAGATGCTGGGACAGTCAAATAAAGCAGTGGGTGGATGCTGTTGCCTCCCTTGATTTCCCTTAGGGCTTTCCAGCAAGGCAAGCTGAGAACCACCCTGAGCCTCCAGCCAGAGCAGAAAGTCAGATCCAGCTGCAGCTGCCTGCCTTTTTCAGGTCTGCAAGAAACTACATATGGCTACAAACAGTATTTCTAAAAAATTCCCAGAGTTTCAAACCTTGGCATCATCTGAGGGCTCTGCTGCTCTAAATATCACCTATTTGACCCCTACTTCTATGTAGTCCTTCTCCCCACAGCCCCACAGCAATGCGGTGCAAGGCTTTCCCTGCAGATACCCTTTCCACCCAAGAAGCCCCATAGAACAGCCTCTTTATCCTGCTCAAAACCCAGGCTGGGTTGGTGGTTTTTTTCCAGCGTCTTCCCTGGGTTATGTTAAATGTCCATCCATCCCAGTGGATGGCTGTGGCTGGGTGCAAGTGGCCACTTATCTCCGGCTGCAGCCCTGGCATTTTTTCCCTGTGCAGATGATGCAGCCGCTCATGCGTGTTAATGCCAGTGCCAGGTCATTGAGCGGGAACAAGGCAAGGATTGTTCCTCCAGAGTCCGGGGGAAAGCTGGAACACAAGGCTCGAGGAGGAGAGAGGAAAGATGCACCATCCCATCCCAGAGAGCAGCACAGGGTGTACTGTGTCTCCGTTTTACTGTGGGTGATACCAAGGTCTGATTGCTGGAAGAGATGCTTGTGGCTGCTGAGTAAAAGTGTGAGTTGGCACAGGTTGGCGCTGACTTGGTGAAACATGTTTCCCTGTGCTGCACCCGGAGAGCACCCTGGGAAAGGAGATAACCATCAGGAAAATATGTAGCTATGGTGCTGCCAGGGATTTGATGCAGCAAAAATACTTCTGCTGTTACCGGATTCTGCTGGTTGAAGTGTACCTCCCTGCTGGTGCAGGTCCCTTGCTGCTTTAATGCTTAGAAATTCAGGAGATGAGGTGTTGGGTACAACATCAGTGGGAAGGACCAGTCTGCCATGTGGTTAAGATTGGGATCCATGGTGCTTTGCTTCGAGTTAAGCTGATCAAGTGCATTGCTGTAAAGAGTCTGCAATTTTATATGGTGAGAGCAGAAACAGGAAAGTACAACCCTAAGAGCAGGCAAAACAAATGTGCCTGAAAAGAATACCAAAGACAAAAGTTCTCCTGTGGTTGGGGGAATCTCAAGGGACTTCTTCAGAGAAGAGGGTGTTGGGCTGGAAAAGACCAAATGTTTATCTAGCTTTTCTTTCCTCAATTTCATTTTTCCCTGCTCCTACATTTCCTGAATGCTATCTCAGGAAAAGACTTTCACCTTAAGCATATATTTTATTGTATTAGCACATGTTAAGGCCTTTAACAGAGCAAAGCTGGAAGAGTTTGCCTGGTGCTGCTGCTAACAACAGGCAACGTCATTGATAGGATCATCACCAGAAAATTCAGCATCTACTGGGAAGTTCTGAACTAATACAGACCTCAGAAAAGATTAATGAGGCTGCCTTTAATTTTAATCCCTGTTGTATCTTTATAGCAGTGCAGAAGATTACACACCACCACACATATCTAAGAGGAGCCTCAGACAACATTGTAACCCAGCATTTACATGTAGTCACAGCAACCTGCCCTGACCCTGTAAGGATCTAGTTCTGTTACCTCCTGCTTTTCCACACCCCCAGTCATCAAAGTCCCTACATGTCTGTCACCTGCCAGGCCACTGCAGCCAGGGAGAAGGGACATGCTGACACCTTGTACACCCAGATTAAGAAGTCTTGGTGACAGTGAATGTGCTGCAGGGAATGTTTTGGCATTTGATATTCAATAACTATTGGAGTGAGGATGGGAAAGGCCTTTTTGACCTCTGCTGACACACAGTGACCTCTGAGGCCAGAGGCTCTTGCTGATTTGACTCAAGAAGTATTTATGGACTCGGTACAAAAGAGGGAGAGTTTTCACATGTGGAGCTGAGAGGGCAGCGAGAGCCTGCCGCTGCCCCTGGGCATTGGAAGGGGCTGGATCAGGGCTTCCCACATCTTGGCTGACTATTTTAACCACTAAACCAGTGGGTGAAAGTAGCAGCAATGAAAACCAAACCCAACACCTTAATGAACCAAAAGAGAAAGTCATGATTCATACATAGGTCTACAGATAGGATTTCCTACTCCCACTTCCTGTATGCCTTAAAAGAACTGAAAAAAACTCACCTTGGTTTGGTTTTTGGTGTTTTTTTTGTTTGTTTTGTCTGTTTTTTGGTTTTGTTTGTTTGTTTTGTTAAAATGAGATTAGAAAGAATATTCGCAAAGAGTGTTTAAGCCCTCATGGAAGTGGGCCTGTGCTCTGCCCTCCCCAGCAGTTTTTCCAACAGCTGCCTGGGGCAGGCTCCACTCCCTTTACTGGCTTTTCATCTTGCCGGGAGGTACCTGCCTCTTCTAGGTCCCCTGTGTAACTGAGGTGTTACAAATGCTAGTTGAAAAGTTAAATAAGTAACAGGGTGTAACTGCAGCCTAAATAATCCCTGTGACTCCAGTCCCTGTTTGTAGCTAGTAATCTGCGACGATTGTAGCAGGATTGTTTTCTAGGCTTGGAGGGTGAAAATGCCAGCTAGAGGAGAGCAGTGTATTTAGATGAGGAGTTCGGTTTATCTGCTGAATACATTGCTGATATGATCATTTGTATTTGACTCAGTCAGCATACATTTAATACACATGTATTAACAAATACTCATTAAAGTCAGATACATGCTGGCTACTGTCTAATAGACCAAAAACTTCAGGCTACTCACATCACTATCCGATGTATGCAGTATTTAGGCATATATATATTATATAATATATATTCAGGCATATACATATATAGGAAAAAAACACCATATGTATTTACACATATGTGTGTGAATGTATGCATATATATATATGTATGTATGTTTGGATTTCTTATTCCCCAAGACAACGTTCTGCTGATCCTTTGATACAGAGGCAGCCTTGTGGATGCTCTCCAGCTGAAATGACCTAATTCAGTTTACGCTGTGAGTGTGGGGTTAGGCAGGGCTGTTCTGTGCCGTGCGTACAGCCCAAACCCGCACAGCCTGAGGTCAGTGGCAGCCCCACCAGTGCCTGGGAGGCTGCAGCCAGAGTTCATCCCTCTCCAAAGAGCAGAGCAGCTGCAAGTGAGCATCCCTCTGGCCAGAGGGCAAGGAGCAGCTACTCTGCCCCAGGAGGGCATTAGCTGCATAAACCAGCTCTGTGTGTATCAGGCCTGGTGCCAAGTGTCAGACAAGCTCATGGTTTATTTAATACAGCTGCTTCTTAAGCAGAGCCCGAGACTGTGCTGTGGGCTCCTTGCTGTGAGCTTGCTGCCCACTTCATGGAGCGCAGTGAACATTTGTTAAGGAGTACACAGCACCCTGAAAATGCAGAGTGTCATCCTTTTGATGCATCAAAAGGAGCATGGCCAGCAGATTGAGGGAGGGGATTCTCTTCTACTCTGCTCTCATGAGACCCCACCTGGAGTACTGCATTCAGCTCTGGGACCCCCAATACAAGAAGGACGTGGACCTGCTTGAGGGAGTACAGAGGAAGGCCATGAAGATTATTAGAGGTTTGGATTATGAGAGAGTTGGTCTTTTTCAGCCTTGAGAAGAGAAGGCTTAGGGGAGACCTTATAACAGTCTTCCAGTATCTAAAGGGGGGCCTACAGAAAATCTGGAGAGGGACTTTTTACAGAGGCATGTAGTGATAGGAAAAGGAGAATGGCTTTAAACTGAAAGAGAATAGATTTAGGTTAGATATTCATAAGAAATTCTTTACTATGAGGGTGGTGAGGCACTGGAACAGGTTGCCCAGAGAAGCTGTAGCTGCTCCGTCCATGGCAGTGTTCGAGGCCAGGCTCATGGGGGTTTGAGCAATCTGGTCTAGTGGGAGGTGTCCCTGCCCATGTCAGGGGGGTTGGAACTGGATGATCTTTAAGGTCTCTTCAAACCCAAATTATTCTGTGATTCTGTGATTCTAACAGTGTGGCTGGTCATACGGCATTGCTCACAGCAGCTGTGGCTGCTCATGCCATCAGAGTGAGGGGGCAGCCAGTAGTTCAGGCACCTTGCTGTCAGATAACATCAGTGGGTGCTGCCACTTCTGCACCAGGGCAGATGGTGTAAGAAGCTGCTTGCTGTCATCTCACTTTCTGCACAAGTATCCTCAGAGCATCAGTAAAGTGCAAGATCTCATCCTGTACTCAGATTTACTTGGAAAAATATATGTCACTTCATATTGGCTCACTCTGCAATGCAGCTAATACTTTTCAAACAGCTGCAGGTCTCTCTTATCCTCTGAAATATTCTTGTGGGGGAGTGACATGGAATATTTTCTCCTCAAATATTATTTTCATTTTATGTGTGTACTAATGCATGTGCAATACTGTCACTGAGATTACCCCAGACTGTCACAAGTTGGAGACTATGTACCATTTGTTTCTACAATGGCACTTCTTACTGCTAGTATTTTAAACTATTTTTTAAAGATGAAAAGCAGAAACAAATATTGGAAAAGTCTTTCTTGAGACAGGAAAAGCAGCTTCTAAGGGAAAACCATTCTTATTGCTCTTAGTTTATGAAAGACTTAAAGGAGGTCAGACTTCTTTCCTGTGTAAAGGAATGGGGGTAACAGAATGATTTTCTGAAAGTCTCACAGTATGTTACCTGCAGAGGTAGAATACAAATTATTAATCAAGCATTAAATAATTAATGTTAACAACTAAGGGGTTGATGGAGGGAAGGGGGTGGTAGGGCTATGTTCAGACTAAAGCACCTTGCTGTTACTCTGCCTCTTAAACTGCTCTGAAACAGATTTATACAACATCTTGCCTCTGCCTGTACAGCCTGTTCAGCTGCACTAGCTGAGCTGTGCCCTGGCCCTTCCTCTGTCCCCTTGCAAGGGGAGCAGGCCTTCGCCCACAGAAAAAGGAATACTAAAAGGGAAGCAACACAACCCCCAAACCTCTGAAGAGTGTACTGTGCTTTGAAGGGAGCCAGCCTGTTCACTCGCTCCCCAGTGACTAATAGCTTTGGTGGCTGTGAGCAGCATCCCTGGCATGAACCTGAAGCAGGATATTGGTGGATGCCATGGGCAGCTGTGGACATGTTTAGACTAAATGGGAGGTTTGGGTCTCAAATAGCAAGGCTGTGGCACACATCACCATTCCTGCAGCAAAACAGGCATGTACCAGACTCAACAAGTACCAGGTACTCGACAGGAATGTTGTGTTTGCTTTGCAGGCACTTCTTGAGTGCTCCTTGCTGTTGCTGACAGTGACCAGAGCATCAAAAGGCCCATAACCTTAGTTGCCTGATGGCTGGGTAACTCCTGAGGTGTGTGAGGCAGTGTTCAGCATGGAGGAGCCTGTGACAGTGGGGTGCTGCCAGGAGCAGTGACACAGAGCAGAGTGCTGACCTCCCCAAGGCATCTGGCCATCACTGAGCTGCTGCATGCGGATGTGTACCGGCTGCCATGCTCCTTCCTGAAGGAGCCTCTGCTGCCGTTCCTCTTTGAAAGTGATGAAATTATCTGGTTGGAAGGACTATTATTCATAGTCATATTTCACTAGGTAAGCCTCCAAGGTGAGTGTGATGCCAGGGAAGGTGCAAGGTTAACCAGTCAGGGTGCTGAAATCTGCTCTTCTTACCTGACAAAAGCATGTCTGAATTTCACTCTCGCACTGTGACACAGGGATGTACTTCCAGCTGGCCCTCAGCCTTTTGTTGCAACCACCTGCCTAAGATTAATTGCAATTTTATACTTCTTGAATGACTGTCTTTAATAGATCTTTGATGTGTTCCTACTAACCCTGTGTGTGTGTGAACAGAAGGAAGCACAGAAGCACCTGTCAGGACAACAGTAATTAGTTGCAACTTCCGAACTGAAACACACAATTAGTACTGTGTCATATACCAAGTATCAGTCATGCAATGAGAGGGTTGTGATGGTAATTAGGAATTCCAGAGTTTTAGGGCAATTGCTGTGCCAGAAATCCTGCTCTGCTTGTACAAACTGTCCTGGGCAGTTGTGGTTTAAACCCAACTGGTAACTCAGCAACACACAGCTATCCACTCACACTCCTCCTTCCCCCCTCCCAGGAGGAGTGGGGAGGAGAATTAAAAGAATGTAAACCCCACAGGTTTAGATAAGAACAGTTTAATAACTAAAGTACAGTATACTACTACTAATAATAATAATGGAAATAACAGTGAGAGAGCAACAAAAGGGGAAAGCGAGAAAAACAATAAACACAAGTGATGCACAATAAAACTACTCACAACCTGCTGACCGATACCCAGCCCAACCTAAGCAGCCATCTGCCCTTCTGGATGACTCCCCTCAGTTTATATACTGGGCATGGTGAGCTGTGGTATGGAATACCCCTCTGGCTAGTTTGGGTCAGCTGTCCTGTCTCTTCTTCCTCTCAGCTTCTTGTGCCCCTGCTCATTGGCAGAGCATGAGACTGAAAAGTCCTTGATCAGGGTAAGCATTACTGAGCAACAACGAAAACATCGGTGTGTTATCAGTATTGTTCTCAGACTGAAGCCAAAACACAGCACTGCACCAGCTAATAGGAAGGAAATTATCCCAGCCCAAACCAGGACAGCAGTATTAATTCATTTTGTAGCATCAAGCAGAGGGGCTGTTTGCATCTCACAGTAACTATTGCAACCCTGCCTTCAAAGAGATGGTAGTTCCTCTGTAACATGTCTCTAGGTGATAAAGTAACCCTGACCCCAGCTGAAAGACAGTTCTCTCCCTGCAAAAAAAAAAAAAAACAACAAAACAGTGAACAGTGAAGGTCTTCCTGCTTATCTTTCTTTCCTTAAAGTCTTTACAAACTCCAAGAGCTCCCATCCTCCCTCATGAGTTTCTTGCATTCCACAGAGAGTGAGGAGTGGACGTGCAAGAGGCAGACCCATCAAAGAGCAGTGACACAGTGATGGCAGTGCCAGTGCAACACTTCCCTCCACCACAGATTCCATCAGTTTATGTGAGTATTGCTCATACAAGACTGATAGTGACTGTTTCTGATGGCACTTGGGAAAGCACCTCCTCACCCATCCTACAAACACAGAGCATGGCACACGGAGAGCACCACTAGTCTTGTGCTCTGCCGGAGGGACTTGAAGCCTGAGAGCTTCACAAAATCATGTTTTCCTGCTCTTGGATGCAAACATGCCAGTTTTATAATTGCCAGCAGCCCTTGCCTGCTGCCTACCAGTTTGGAGAACAGATCTCGGACTTGCCCATGCCATCGGAGATGCGTGAACAAAAGGATCTGTGCCTGGCTTGGTGCCTGTGGCTCAACAATACATTCCACTGAAACCATCAGATTATGCAGTTTGTCTGTGGGTATCCAAAATACCTGTCAGAGATCTGAGACACGTTTGCAATGACTAAGGTCATGAGTCACTTCTCATGAACATTTGACATTGCAAAAGACATCTGGAAGGACAGCCCTTCCTGTCTGATGCCACTACGTTTGTTCTCTCCAGTATCACTGAGGCACTGCCAGATGTGTTTGGTTTGGGGACCCAACTTGGGATTTTCCAGTGTTTGGATTTTCTCAGTTATGGTGAACATTGGGGCATTTTCATGGTCACCTCCAAAAGGGAAAGGATGGACTAACTGCCTACTGAACAACACAGGGACAAACTCAGCTGAGGCTAAAATTTAAGTCACACTGTTTTTAATGTGCTAAGGCACTTAGTTAATAAAAGAGGGAGCTTAGTGACTGTGCAGACAGCTCAGCACCCTGTGCCGGTCAGAGGGAGGAGAGAGAAGGGAACACTGAGCTCCCAGTTTCCTCATTGCAACACTCCTGCTCTTTCTTTTTGAATTCCAAGAAAGCTAACTTGTTTTTTCTCACCAAATGCCTCCCACCTCTATACCCCAAACTCTTCATGGTCTGTTTCTGTTTTTCTAAAGCATTTTGAACTAATGCTGCTTTCAGACCTGTCCCCAAGCCCTACTGGTACCATACTGGATCAGCTTTTTTAACCTTTCACCTTTTAATGGTCCTCTTACAATATCTACTGCTTCCACTTTGAATAATGGGAGATTCATTCTGCATCTTTTCTGCATAGTAGTTGTTATTAAAGCTCTGAATCCTGATGCAGTATTATCAAGCAACTTCTACAAGCTGCTAGAATGGTAGGGCTGTATCCACAGACCACTGATTTCTTTCATTTTGTGAAAGCCATACCGGACTTAAGAAGGACCAGGTACTATTGTCACTGCAGACTTTTCACAGGTCACTAAACCAACCCCTGCACTGCCATTTTTATTCTAAACAGGGAGGCAGCCCCATCCCAGCATTATGAACTAGCTGAGAAAATTAGTGATTATCTTTTCAATCCAGCAGCTGAACTGAAATGTTAATAAAAGAAACAAAAATCAAAGGAGTGGGCAATAGGTAAATTTTGCTGGTGTTTCTTTTAGATTGAAAAAGCTTTGTCCACATAAACCATCCCATCTGACCCAAAGCAAAATGTTGGTTTTTTTTTTTCCTTGCATTTATAAGAACAAAAATAAGGAGTGGGTCTATACACAGATCTGTTCCTACACATCCAAATTTATCTTTTACCAATAATACCTCACATAGCAGGTGGAAAAGATGGCAATATAAAAGAAACTTAAACCTACATCTGCCATTTAGGATCAGTGGAGACTTCCCGGGAGTGGGCTGGCCCAGGGGCATTGGGGCAGATACATATGCCAATATATATTGGCCAAATGCCTTGGGAGAGACAGTTGTTCCTCCAGCTCTTCTCCCCTCCATGAGGAAACCCAGAAAATCATGTGAATAAAAGCCTTTGTGAGGATAAAGGAGAGAGGATCATGGAGAGAAGCTGGAGAGGAGGATGCCAGCCAAGCGCTCCCTCAGAAAGCAGCTGTGCCCCCATTGTGCTGGGTGAATGACAAGGCTCTGTAAGGCTGTCGTGCTGACCCAAAATGTTGTGGCTGTGTCTAATTGACCAATAAATCATGTCTTGTTTGGGGATGACTTCCTGAACAGTGGGGTAATCACTGCTCCTTGGCTAAACGCTTCTTAATGGGTGAGGTTTCTTTTGGAGTAGATATGAGTCCCTGATGCCTAGAAGTGAGTGGTTTTCAGTGGTGCAAACTGGAAGAGCGGGTTTAAGAGCTAGGTCCCCTCTGCAGTGGGGAGAATGGTCACTAACAATTAATCATGGATTTGTTTGGTTGTTGTTTTTTTTTCCTAGAAATAACCATCTGGGTTATATTTATGAACAGTTTTAAGATGACTGGATTACTTTTAGAGGACAATTTGCAATTTCCTTCTGAGAAACTGCTGAGATCTACCTGTTAATTACTACTAGCACCTCTGAGGATCCTTCTGGCAGGTGGAGAATGCATAGAAGAGACAGAAGTGAGACAAAACATTTTCCAAGCAAAGATATAATTAGGGATTAGAAAGACTGATCCTACTGCATCGTATAATTAGGAGATTATGGCATGGCATTGGCCTGGATTAGTCTTGGTAGAAAAACTCTACCCTGCTATATAAAACCTTACAAGTTTTGAAATGGAAGCCTGTAAAAAAACAGGTCTTCACTGTCTTAAACCCTTGTCCTGCAGCAGCCTCACGCTGCTATGTCTTGCATATTGAGGAGTGAATGGAAACTTGTGTGGTCTCCTGGGTTAGAGGTACGGAAACATATGACAGGTGATGACCAGCATTTCCGCTCATGAAAACTGGTCTCATTTCAGCCTCCTCTGGTTTACCCAGCCCTCCCAGCCAAGCCTTTCTCTGCGCCCTCCTGGGCGTAAGGAGCATGGGGCAGTGGGCTTGAGGACATCCTGCTCTGGCTTCTGGTCGGGTTCCTGCTGGGAACTCCCTTAGGGTTTGGGAAGAGGCTTGAAGAGCACCCACCATCCACCCAGCCCTGGGTATCACGTGTGAAGACAGAACCATTCCCTGATGTGGTAAGGGTGGCTAGGGAAGGCACCCTGTAGGTCAGTGGGCAGGGAGAGAGAGAGAGAAACCCTCCTGTCACAGAGTTCTGCATCAGCCAAGCCAGCCCCTAAATCAAATAAAGACAAATATAACTGTGAGAATCAGCTGCACTGATTTCATTCCCTTACCTCCTACCCTAAAGCAGTCCTAAAATCAATAACTAAAAAAAAAACACCAAACAAACCACCAGCAGGATAAGATTGGTGTGCTCTTGGCACATTACTTGCTTAATTCTCGCTAAAAGCCAATAAAACACTCCAGTGAAGCATCCCCCAAATCAAGCAGTATGACCAACACTGACATTCAACTGCAGTATTTTCTGTGGTCCTAAAGCCATAGATTCCTTGAAGAGGACAGTGAGGAAGTGTAGTGCCCTCCCACAGCTCCAGCACTTTGCCATGAGTTTCTTTGTCACACACTATGGTTGCAGCAGCAAGGCTGCTCACTTCCCACAGCATCTTCTTCTCTCCCTGTACCACTTTTTTCTTTTATCTAGTATCAATTCTCCAGCACAGAAGCCATATTTTTAATGTGTTAGATCTATTACTTGTTCACAGCAGTATAGATTGTGAATGTGAGCAAACCTGAGTACTACATTTTCCTCATTATATATTCCCCAGCACACAGCTGGATAATTAGATCATAATAATAAGAAATTTATTATTAACAAGATTAAATTTAATTAACAAGAATGGATCTGTGGAAGAAATGCATGTGACAAAAGCCCGGTGTGAGAAGGCCCTGCAGCCTCCACAGATCCTTTTCCTGTTTCTCTTTCTGCTGCTCAAAAATCGATGTTGAAACATCAGTTTCAACAGCCTTCACATGTCAGTGCCAGATAACAAGGGAAGATCTTGACCAAATCAAAGGCTTCTTTTACTTTGGGGAGCACTGATTTTAACAAGGTCATTTGTCTTTCCCTTTCCGTTCAATCACAGAATGAAAAATCGCAGAATTTACAGAAAATAGTCATCAGCACATCATCTTGTCAGACAATTTGTCTGGAGACAAATAACTGTCAGGTTTTCTCAGCCTAAGAAGTTCATCTGAGCACTGGTCTAGTAATTTTGCTAAACTTCCTAGTGCTCACACCAAGCCAAATGTTCAGATTACTAAAATGAAAATATTTAAACATGTGATTTTAATTAAAAAATGTCCCAGAACGAGTGTTTGGATTCTCAGATACACCCTCCTTTAGGGTGTTATTTGGAATTATTTTGCAATTATGTCTATAATATGAACTACATCTTTGTGATACACCATAGGCTTGTCTAGTAAATGTAACTGTCTCCCCTTTACATTGTATTTTCCTTGGTCAAGATTATCACCCCCCTTAGTACCTTACTTAGCCTTTTGCTATCTGACAAGCCAACTAAAAAGTTATTTGAAGCTGTAAATAAAGAAGTAGAATATTTAGAACTATAAAAAGTAATTTGAATACTTCTATAAAAGCACCCATCTGGGGAACGTTAAATGACTGCAGTGTATAGTCAGGAATAAAAAGTACCACAGCAAACTGGAACTGTCATTTCATCTCCCATTAAAAGATTAATTATTTTTCCTTTGGTAGTGATAGCAGTTGAGCTTAAACATGACACATGATACAAAAGCATCAAAGCTTCTTTTATAAGAGCATATTGATAGTCATCTGCCTGGGATCCTACAAAGTACCATAGGAGTTTTTTCCCCCACATTTGACCCAGCAGGACTGTTAAGTAGTTCGTCAGAGGCCGCAGAAAGGCTCAGGAGTTCCTGAAATCAGAGTGAATCCCTGTTTCCAGAGTGGGTTTTGTTTTTCAAGATGCTGAAGGTCTTACTGCTCCTAAAACATCTGCTTGCTTAAGGGATTTTTAAATGTGAGCCTCCTCACTTGTGTTTGGGATTCATTAACCCTTGGGAGAAGAATGTCTTCCTGCATATCTAATACAATGACCTGAAAACATCTGTATGTAAAAGGAAGCCTACCAATGGCATGACAGCATAGTTCTATGCAATAATCCTGTTGCTGCTGCATGGTGGGTGGTTTTGGGGTTCCCCCAATGCCTCCAAAGATGCAACTTGAGCTGCAGCGAGCCCCAGTGCACAGCTCAGCCACCTAGTTTAAGGGGCCTGATGACTTCCAGGAACTGGGATGAGTTTCCTGGGCAGTCCAGTTTGATTTTCCAGCAGATGGCAATAACCCATAATGGGAGAGCAGGAGCAGCCCTGCCAAATCCCAGTCGACTGTGAGAGGGGAAAAGCAGGGAAGAGAAAGCAAGCCAATAAATAATAGATTACTAAAATCTAGCCAGCTAGAAAGTGCATACACAGGAGAGGGGAAGAGTGCATAATTCATCTATAATTGCTTGAGGAGGGGATTTAAAATAGAGAGATGGGTTGCACATTCCTTTTGTTTCTTTTTTTTTTCAGGTTTCCAGTGGTGGAAATGTGTTTTTATTCACCCATCTTGGACTTAGGGCTCAAAGGTGACCCAGCTACCCTCCTGCCATGTCAGGTGACACTGCTGGTCACACACAGGGTGCCAAGGCATATCTGAAGCATGACCTAAAAATGACTGTTGTCTGTAATACTGCAGGCAAAAAGTGGTGAGCATAGAGCATGCAACTTAAAAAGACAGGGACAAAATCCTGATACTATCTTGTTGATGGCTATTTGATAGCTCCTGAAAATACTTATGAGGAATTTTTATCTTGTGATTCACCATGAATCATCCTGCTCACTTTTCAAACCATCAAAATTATGTGAAGTTTGATTTTGTCACAGCAAATGGAAACCATTTAGCTTTCTTGTGCTTCTCCGGAATAAATGAGGGAACAAGAGAGAACAACACAAGTTGGCTAACCTGGAGTCTATAAAGGATATTTCCTTGGGAATTTAGCAGGTTTGTGTCTAGAAGTGATGACTTTGTGCAATAAACTTACTTGCATTTGTCAGTTTCAAACATCTCAAAAACTGGTGTTACAGAAAGCAACACACAGACCCATGCTCTGAGCTCACAGTTCTGCTTGTGCCAACATCCCGTCCCTGAAAGTCAAAACCATCAAGCTCTTCTGGAGGAATAGCAAATGTGACTACCTGCCCTGGTTTCCTATTCACTGGGGGGGAAGTACAAAAGGCTGGCCCATGCTGTAAAACTTCATTGTTTATAACTGCTGCTGTTCACCGCTACCTGCGTAAAGCTCCTTTTGTTATCTTGCTATGCTCTTGGCCTGAGTGAAAGACTTTGGCAACAAGTTCCATGTTCCAATTTGTGTGAAAATCTTTCTCAGTTTCTACTCTGTAACATTTCAGTATCACTGAATGTTCCCTTCTTTTTTCTTTTCTTTTTATAAAAGAAACTTCAGAAACTGTTAATCTACTTTCTCCTTGCTGGGATGTTGTATTTCTCTTACAGTGTTTCCTTGTGCTCGTCTCTTCCAAAGATAATTCATTTTCAATGTGATAAAAAAAGGCATAATAAAGTGGAAAGAATGGGTAGTGACCACTCACGCAGAAAAATACTGAGAGAAGTCAATTCTTTCATTTTGATGTCTCCCTTGCCCTTTTCCAAGAAGGAAACTAGAAGGGACGAGGAAGGTAACTGTTCTGGATGGGTATTTGATTGCAATTCTAATAATACTGTAATTGCAAGAGCAACAGTTGAAGGCTTTATATGTTAGAAACTTGTAACTGTTTATTATTTACCTGCCACTGTATCAGCAGACCTGTTCTAACTTCTGCTGGCAAAACAGCTTCTCAGCCTCCACCACAACCTGTTTCATGCCTATTTTTGAATTATGATACGTTCAGCACCTAATGAGACATTCAGTTTGTGGCTTGCATGGAGTACGTGGTTCAGATCACCAGCTTTGTGTTTATTTTACTGTTCTGCTATGACAAAGCTGATGCAGGGAGGTGAATGCCAGCATTATCATTCAGTGCCAGATGGGCTAGCACAGAAAACTGCAATTTCAGAGACCTGCTCAGAAGTAATTGTCATGTGCTTTATTTTCTGACCAAGAGACAAGATGCCTACAGAAACTGTTTCTTTTAGTGATAATTTGTGGTTATTGATGCACTAAACAATTTCCATCAACCAAGAGTAGGAATGGATGATGTATTTTCCAGTAAATAGTAAATTCACTGGAAAAAACAAATACAGTCTCATTCATTCAAAAACTTCATAGGTTTGATCTGAATTCGTTTGAACGATGCTGCCTAGGGAGAGCAAAGGAAGAGTGATGTCACTGTATTCCCATCACGGAGCTGGGGGAAGGGGCTGTCTCTCTTTGAACATTCACTCTCAGCATGAAAAACGCAGGTTCAGTGTCTGCTTGAGGGGATTCAAGCCCCCTCCATGACTTCTTTCTTAGTTCTTCATTGCTAACTGCCATGCCATTGAATATTCTGGGGTGCCTACAATCCTGTTGCTGCTGTTCCATTTAGCATTAATAATTAAATCTGGACTGAGCTTCAGATATCTTCCATCCTTGAGGAGTGCTCCAGGCTGAGAAACATTCACGTCCTTTGTTGAAATGACTGCTCATATATTTTCCACACATTAAGACTGTGCCAGGCAGAGGGACTGAAAGTGGCCCACTTTAGAGTGACTGTCTCATGGTAAGGATGCTAGTCTAGAAGGGATGGTAAACATGACTTTAAATCTAGTTTCTGCTTCATTTGCACTAAACTACAAGCTCTTTGTTTTACTCTAAAAACTAGCACATTTAAATTTGTTTTGACCCAAGTCAGGCCCTGGTTTTAATTCCTCCTCCCCCCTTTGCTTTTTTGTCTCAGCAGGAAGCTTGAGAAGTCTCACTCCCCTTTCATTAGTTGCAAACATAATGATAACAGAACTCTGAGCCAATGAACACCTCTCACTTGGCTTTGGAGTTTATTCATCCCTAAGGTATAGCTATTATTTTGTAATTGGAAGCACCTTCTAGGTATTCTTTTATCAGTAGTGTAAATAGATACTTACAGCTCTGCTACTATTTCCTTGTGAAGCTGCCTTAGCATTAACAGCTTTTATCTTGGCTCAGCTGGTTGCAGGAGCTCTGGGGCCCCTCCCTTGCAGGACATAGTTTCATCCTGACCGAAACCAGCATCCTACACAGTCTTCACTTTGTCTCTAGAGCTGACAGGTGCTGCACCATTTTTCTTCCCACTCTGCAGGAAGAGATCATGATCTCAATTATGTAAAACAGTGGATGGATCATACATATCATGTACTGCTAAAGCCATGACCTAGTATGTACAAGGCTTCTAGACTTTACAATTACAAAATGAGCTAATTAGAACTGGCTAATATATCCATGGCTTTATTTCACAAGCTTCAAAAGAGACTTTCCCCCTTTCAAAAATCTTTGTATTTGCCATCAATATTTTCATTAAAATGCTTCGCATTTATTAAATTGAAACCTGACTTTCCAAATGGAGTCTGTGAGTACATGAATCAATGATTTTGATGAAAATAGGAGAGTCTGGGGATTGGCCTAGTGACAGTGGTACAGGTAAGAAGTTTATCTGAATGCTTTAGGGCATGCCAGCACAGTGAGTGGCTGAGGCTGCAGGTAAAGGCATTGGACAACAGCTATGGTGAAGAGGTGCAATGCAGAGTCACAGCTAACATCCTCTTTCTTGTCCCCTTTATAGAAAAAGAAATTGTAAAGTCAAGCTGCAATCTACCCTACATGTGCCACAGGATCCTTCACGTCAGCTTGGGGTGTAAACCCATGCTGGGCCAGCTAAAACAGTACAAATTTCCATTCTTTCTAATGACACATCACTATCAATATTTAAAAAAACACAAATAACAAAGATCTGGTCAATTGTTTTTGATTAGTTTCTCTCATGGTTTGTTCTCTAGTGAAAAACTTGAGTGACTCCTTCCTGGCTAGAAACAGCTGAGGCAGCAGAATTAACAGCAGCATTGACTGCATTACCTACAACATTATTGCTATGCCAGCCTTAGAGCAAGGAAATACTTCGTAAGGGTTTCTTCTCCTTTTTCAATGGAAGATGATTAGGCAAACAGGAAGAGCAAGGAAAACAGCAGAGAAACTTGCAGGAAAGCAAACATAAGACCAGATGTGGGTTTGAGTTTCTGAAGATATCTTTATTTGAAGAAGGAGCAACAGGATTGGAAAGGGTTTGGTCTCTGAACTCCAGTGACTCCTTGGGGATGGCTATGATATGCTGAAATTACTAAGAACTCTGAGCCAGCACAGTTTCCTTCGTACCAGCCCACTCAGGGACTTGAAATAATGTTTTTGTCAGAAGCAAAGCACAGAACTGAAAGAAAGAAACACAGTATGTCATGGAAATGTCATAACCTTCTACCTGATTCTTTCTGCAGTAGCTGTTGGCACAGTTTTGTTTTCTCTGTTATGAAGCAGAATTAAATAGAGTTAGTGCAGGGGGTATAATCAACACAGGAACTGAAGTAGGAAGAATAAAAGGTGGCATCTGCACTAGTAAATTAAACATGGTCACAGGCACTAGAACTTGATCATCAATACTGTGAAATTGTTAGAACAGTCCTTCCCATGGTTTTGGGCAGAGGCTAGCTTGCCATCTCCCATGCGTGTCCTGCAATTAGACCTTTCCCAACAGGTAGTCTACATACAAACTCCAGATTTTGAACAGAGCTCTATGGCTGTGGGGCCTTCTGGGCCAGTTGGCCTCACCATCTGAGAACTGCTTGGGCCTGCTTAACTCACTGGTGTAGGCACAGCCACAGAGAATTCAGGGCCCTTCACATTCTTCTTCGACATAAGCAATAAAGTCACATCTTTGCTCTAAATGTATCTAACAGCATCTTGAAAGGAGTTATGATTTTTCCTGATTCTAGTGCTCTCTCTGAAGTCATTCAAAATCTCCACCCTCCTGATGACAAAGAGCTTTTAAAGAAAATAATAATAATAAAAAAAAGCCATTTTGCATCCATTTGGTTTAGCTTCTGTTGGTGTTTGCCCTGACATATTTTCAGAGAGAAACCAAAATCCCTCTTCACCTTTGTTGTGTTCAACTAGAGAACATGGAAATGCTTAGCGACCTCACAAAAGATGGAGCGCACTGTTAAAATATTTCAAATAGTCTCTTCCATGCTAAATGATAGAAAAGCATTTTTTTTCTTTCCTACTACTGGCTATTCAAGTTCTCATTTCTGTTATGGGTAGAAAGCACCTCCTAATTTCCAACTCATGTATCTTCACAGCTTGAACAGGAAAGCCACCCTGCACATACAGCATTTCCTGCAGCAGCAGTTTGCCCAGTCACACAGACAGCCCTGGATGCTGCAGCTGTGTCTGTCTTAGGAAATAAAACAGGCTATGGCTGTCCTTTGGAACTGGTGAGCTGGCACCATTCATCAGCTAAACTCTTTCACCCTCAGAAACAGAGTAGGTACATCCAAAATGCCTAATTCCCTTTCCACAGTCTCTGGTCTGTGTTATTTCTCAAACTGCTTGGACATGGAAAGATGCAGTTAGACCAAAACCATGCCAGGGAGCGTGCTAACAATTGAACATGGTGGGTGGCCTCATTTGTTTACCAGCACAGCTATAGCCTTGGACTGTGATTTGAAAGAATGTTTACTGAGTTGAACATCATAGTTACCAGATGAAATATTTTTCTGTGTCACTGGGATCCATAGAGTGAAACCTCTTCCATCAGGACTGCTCTCCTGCTCTAGCACTTTTCTTCAAGACCAACCCCACGGTGACCAAGCAGCATCTTTAAAAGAAAATATGTTTATGGAACAAAAGATTTCAGAGACAATCTGAAATATAACACATACATGTATATTTTTCTGAGGATAGGTAGGACTAAATTCACTTCAGGCAGCTGAAATTTAAAATTCTAATTAGTTTTTTTCTCTGTGTAAATTATTTTTGAACATGGCAAAAAATTTTGAACATGGCCATTCACCAGTTCCAGTAGCAATGATTTCCACTGTTTAACTACATCAACAGACTCTAGAGTGCAGTTGTTCTGATCACATACAGGCACCTACTTTAGGATGAAACTAATTATTCTCCAGACTTCTTTGACTGTAACAAATACAACCCCACTTATTCTCATGGGAGATTGGACACCTAACTTTGATGTAGATACAGACTGGTAGATATCAAAAACACTTCCCTGGCTTTACAATATGCCTGTTAAGCTGAGATTGAATCCCATCCGGTCTATGGATTTCTCCTGTTCCTCAGAAACAGCATTCAGTATAAACTGGACAGCGTCATGTAACTCCACTTTGACCATCCACTGGGAACTTCACTGGATCTTGAGAAGCCTCTGTGGGATTAGCAATGTGCAGTACAAGTTTGAACTTCCAGTTTCAGAGCACCCAGAAGCGAGTGTGCTGCTTGCTGGGCCATGCCAGGGCCTTGCACTGGAGCGAGTTCTGAACTTGTGTCATTTGGGGAACCTGAAACTCCCTTATGTATCTCCTCTAAGTCTGAATTTTGTGCAATAATAAAAAGGACTTCAATACAAATAAAACATTTAACATAAAAGGTTTTATTTCATTGGTTTTGCACAGCTCTGTAATATCTTCATATTTATTTTGATTCAGCTTATCAGTGGTTCATAAACACAATTCCTTCTTTTCATTAGACAAAAAATAACCTACTTAGAAATAAAAGACACTGGTGCAGGACTCTCCTTAATTCTCCAAGGTATAAATGCACATTTACATTGTGCTTTTTGAATATCAATGTCTTTCACTATAGGTTTATCCCAGGAAAGTGATATTACTATTTAAAGGATTGATTGTACCTTCTCTATATTTTGCTTGTTAGTTCATACTATGGCTAGATCAAGACATGATTAGTGCAGAGCTGACTATGATTTAACTTAGCCAAAGGTCTTAAGTCAAGGTAGAACAAAGAAATGTCCTCCTTCACCCCATTCTAACGATTCTATGCTTCTATGATTGTCTGCTTTAGCAATCCTGTCAGAAATACTTTTCTCTACTTTTAATTCTGTGCTGTGACTCAGAGGTGTATTTTCATGCTCAACACAGAAGAGACACAGTTTGGAATGCTACGCTTAAGAAGACAAAAGTGATAAACAGGTTAACTACACAGGTAAGTAGTCAGCCTGGTCTTGGCAAGAGCAGAATTAAAGGATCAGTTGGGCCAAAACAAACCTCGCTTTGTTCATTAGTAATGCTGACAATCAGACAGTTGTGAAAAATGGTTCTTTGCCTGCAGACTGAGACTGATAATACAAACAATAAACACATTTGAATTTTTGTCACAGATTCTGTTGGATGATCTCAGGGAGAGATAAATACTGAACACCACCACAGTGACCATGTGGCAAATGAACAGAGAGGAGTAAAAAAGCAGGCCATTCTGGCTAATAGGATTTATAAAAATAATCTGCTGGCAAGATAAAAAAATCTTACAAATTCCTCTCTGCTTTTGTCACAGTAAACCAAATAATCTTCTCAGAACTGTGAATAAAAGTTCCTCCTTAAGGCAGAGAACATTCCTTTGCAGTGCCATGGTGAAAGAAGTTCTCTGAACTTCTGAGAAATCTGGGTTCCTATTTCTCTGTTCTTTATTTTCATTGTTCCCTTGTCAATTGACTTGCCTTATAATGCACAGTTATATAAATAAAGGTGGCTCATCTGTTACTTGAGTCAGGAGATGGGGTGTAAATTGACAAGTTCATGCAAAAAGCCCACAGTATCTGCACTTTTCTGAAAGTGCTTTTGTAGTAGGAGAAAGAACAGAAAGGAGGAACTGATTGTGTTTAGATGTGTAGGTGGGAAAAGTATTTTAGACGAGGTGAGAGGCTAGAAGCTGTCAAAAAACTGAGAGTAGGAGCAGATTAGACAGGAGATACGCCAGGTATCAAGGCAAGTTGAACCAATTTATAAAATACACTTGTAAGTAGTATTTGAAGTAAACCAAAAATATTTTCTAGAACCAATATTTCAGAACCATTTGCTTAATTAAGTGCATTTCTTTGACTAAGTTTAGGTTTCTCTAGTGCATATCACTACTGAGGTTATATAAGACCAAACTGAGAGACAAAGCCTCTGAAATAATGGAGTGAAAACACAAGGAAACAGCAAAATGAGCAAGGTAGGTATCTGCAGTATCTGCCTGCGAGATGTGAGAGAGCTTTTTGTATTTACCTTCTCAGTCATTTCCGAAAGAAAGAATCAACACAGCTCATAATGAGATTAGTCCGTTTGGTAAGGGGGGGGGGGGGGCGGCGGCGGCAAACACTGAATAAACAACCCAGATTTAATGCCGATCCCGCTTTAACCAGCACATTTCTGTCGGTTACCTAACATCAGTCCTGGTATTATGAGTAACAAGACAGCAATGTCCAAGCCCAGATACACATTTCAAATTAAATTAAAACATGACGTGCATCTAGAATTACTGCAATTGAGGCACAAAAGAAGGGACAGCTGAACTTGTAGAGGTTTGAAATAGAGGACTTGGAAAAAAAAAATTGCAAAAAAAATAAAATAGGAGTTTGTCATTCAAATTTAATAGGCTCAGAGTTTATACCCATGACCTTGGTATTTCAGCACTTTGTATCTACAGAAAGGAAGCATCCTTTCTATGTCTAATTCATACACCAAAAATGGATTCCTCCAAGACTGGATTTTCAGAACTATGAAACTTGTTTTCCATGGGTTTGTGTTTTCTGACAGACTGTAAGTATTGGGTCAACCTTTTCTCCACAACCGTGTCATTTTCACTGTCAGTTTCTTAAGTGGCTTTTCCTGCCCCTCTATACAGCTGCCTGCTTTCAGAAAACTTGTGGGAACGCAATTACTTGGAGACAACTCCCTTTTGGCAAACATAGTTAAATCTGGACAAAGGTTTTGAATGTTAGGCGTAACAGGACAGACGGACACAGTCCAAACACTGACTTTTTGTAAGGAATCAGCTTACAGAGACTGATGCGTGTGTGCATGTGAGTTATGATATAAAGCGTTCAAACACAATAGATACATGACTTAAGAGTCCTGTAGTTTCTACCATAGTTCACAAATACCACATAAAGCAATTGTAGTTGGCAATTCTTTCAACATGAAATTTGTGAGGTTACTACATGTACTAGATCTTTCCATGTAACGTATGGTCCCATCTGAGTTGTCACTGTGACAGCCATCCTACATCTCCAGGAAAACCAAGTCATGGTGAATAAGGGTTCTGAACTCTAGCACTTTCTACTCCAGTGAAATGGTGGAGAAATCCTCCACAGGCAGAATACGCAACAGATGCTAAAACTGCAACTGGGGCTGGACAGTTTATTTGTAATGAGTGCATTTTGGCAGGGACTCAACATTACATATCTTCTGGCACCTACATCTCTATTATGCATGCTGATATTATGTGGGCCCATTGGTTCAACACTGACTCAGAAGGAAGAGTGCCTCAGTCTGAATCACTAATGCCATGTCCTAGAGCACTCCAGTGAAGCTTTGGCAGTGAGGAAGGATAATTACAGTGTGGTTACTATGACTGATTTTTAAGATAGTTTTATGTATACCTCAGGCGTGTCAGTAGGTAAAATGTAGACAGCTTGCTTAGAAATAACCAAGTGTCCCAAATATACTATTTTCTACCACAAAATCGGGCATAGAGCTAAATCCTGTTAGACAAAAACCATACCCTCAATTTATCTTTTCCCCATACATATAATTTACAAAATAATGACTATAAAACTACTGTCCTTTTACACGTTTCTTTTGCCTTTCAATGATAAATAGTGGAGAGCTCTATAGAGAATTTGCTTACAACAGAAATACTAGCCTCTGGTCTGTTTTTCCTGACTGTGAAAAGCTGCTGAACACAAAGGTGTGACAGGGGTATCAGCCTCACAACATCAACAGAATTTTAATAATGATGTTTTGTGGCCAGACAGCCCAAGGTCTAACTATCTTGGTGTTGAGGGGATATCTTCACAACCTATTCAGTCTAAGACACACCGAAGCAAAGCTTTAAGACATTTGCAGTGTTTACTACTTGTCTTGCATGTTGTCACATGCCTCCTAATACAAGCCATCAAGGAAATATTGATGTTGGAAATATCATTCAATATGAATGTGTCCACGTGTTCAGCATCTATCAATTTTTATCCCTTCCTCAAATAGAGTCTCAGTTTTGTTTCTCTCTTTCTGTTCCTTGCACTCCTCAGGTCTCTTTCCATTGCCTTTCTTTTCCTTCAGCAAACCTGTTCTTCCTACATCTTGAGGATTTTAGGGTCTTGTTCCTTCTGTGTGTTAAAATAATCAAAGAAAGAGTTAGGGCCAACATTAGTCTTGATTAGATTAATGGAGCATGGACAGTTTACACATCTCAGTGCCATTGTGTCAGGATGTTTGCAGATTCATTCAGATACCACTGTATCAGTTACAGTCAGTTCATGCTTTCAAAGTTATCTCTGCAACTATGAGGACTAGATCCCTTTATTGCTTTTTAAAAGAGAAGGATAAGATTACTTACAATGTGGAAATGCTGTGAAGGCCACATAAGTATGCCCAAACTGGATGCTTGGCTACTTTTACTAATATGAGATAGCAAGCAAATTAACTCAGAACAGCCGAATGGGGCTGTATCTTACTGTTTCTTTTTGGTCAGCCTATTTAGGAATTGTGGTTTCTTCAGTTTTGAACTATTCAACACTCAAAGCCCCGTCTGCAACGAGAAAGGGCTGTGGTTTTTGCTTTCCATCTGCTCTTTTTATTACGGTGGAAAGGCCTAGATATTCTACATTACCATGTGAATTAGAAAGTGATCTTATCACTCTGGCACTGGATTACTTTAGCAGGCTCTAACAAAGACGGACAGCACAACACACGACTAACCCGGGTCACGCTCACCGACCTGAAATTATGAGCAACCCGCTCTCCGGGGGCCAGGACCCGCACTAGCCGCCCCTTGAGCTCTTGTTCCGGTGAGAGGCCGGCAGCACCAGCCGCCGGCCCCAGCCATGCCCAGCGCTGCCTGGGGCCCCAAAACTCAGCTCTGGGGCCGGCGAGGGGCCGGGGCTCAGCCACCCGCCGATGCTTTTCCCATAGCAGCCTCAGGGGCCGCTAAGCAACCCCAGCCCCTGGTACGCCGCCCGCGGCGGGAGCAGCTCGGGGCGGGCCGAACCGGCGGGGCTCGGTGCCCTCTGCGCCCGCCATTCCCCGCCACACCCCCTGCCTCCGTCGCGCCCCGCCCCCGGCACGTGACGGGCGAGCGGTGACGCCGCCGTGGCCCGGAGCTGACACTCGGCGCGGGGCGGGCGGGGAGCGGGAGCAGTCGCGGCAGTAAGCGCGGACTGGCGCGGGGCCCGGGCCTGGCTGAGCCGTCGGAGCAGGTGAGGGGCAGTGCCGTGTCTCTTGGAGCCGCGGCGGGGAGGAGGAGGTCGGCGGCCGCGGGGGAGCGTGGCGGCGGCGGCGGCGCTGGGACAATCGGGCAGCGCAGCGCAGGGAGTCTCTGCGGAGGGCACGACCTCGCCGGCTCCCAGGGGCCCTGCCCCCCCCCCCCCCCAGCACCGCCCGCCCGCCCTCTCCCGGGGATCGTCCCTCGCGCCGCGCCTCCGGTGGGGGTCTGGGCGGTGCCGCCCCGCGGTGCCCCCCGCGGCGGTTTCGCTCCGCAGTCGCCGCCGGGAGCGCCGGGTTGGCGGCGGCGCCGGGAGGCAGGTCTGCACCTGGGCGCTGCCGGGGCCGGGCCGGGCCGGGCCGCGCCGCCCGACCTGCCGTGTGTGCGCAGCGCCGCTCACCTGTGGGGCCGGTGGGGAACAAAGGGGGGAGGCGCGGCCTTCCCCGGGCGGCCCCTGTGACCGGTGTGGGGGGCAACCGTGGGTTATCGTGGGGAGGTTTGGCTGCGGTGGGTGGCACGGGTTTGCTGCCCTCCGTGGAGCCCGGGACTCGATAGAAGCCCGCAGCGGGGAGCAAGTGGGCTGGTGATGTCCCGAGGGGGCGACAAGGTGCGGGAGCTGCGGCGGTGGCTGGAGAAGTTGTCCCGACAGCTGTTTGAAAGGCATAGCTTGTTCAGTGCTTTGAGTCATAGGCAATTATTAAATGGTTACTTATTATGCCTTTAGTTTTTAAAGGACGTGTGATCCGGGGGAAGCCAGTTTATTTGGAACTGGTGCTCGATTTCTAACCTGTGTTAGTAATCTCTGAGGAAGCAGTAAAGTATTAAGCTGAGACGTTGCGCTTTGTCTCTATTGTTTGCATTTGCATCTTTGCATCTATTTTTACACAACTTTTGCACGCTTTAGATGCATGATTTGCAGACAGCGGTGAGGCCTGGTTGTCTGCGTGAAAGTATTAGCTGAGAACTTAGTTGTGATGAATAAAGAGGGGTGCTCCTCATGAAGGAAGGTAGGAACAGAGTCGAATTTTGGCAAGGTTATGGTGGGACCACTCTCAATTAGTGGTCATGCAGTGCAGCTTGAACCCCTAAAAAACTGCCCAGGGAGAAGCAGAATCACAAAATGCAGTGAGCTGCAGTCAGGTTGTCTCATCTGGCCTGAACTGTTAAGAATTTATCCTCATTTAGCTTCAGTAATAGAGTTTATTTCTGTATCAGCACTGCGGAAGGGTTCATTTCAGTGGTGGGTGAAGTTTGATGCTGAAAATGGAAAAAGATTACACAAGTCAACTGCTGCCGCTTTGTAGGACAGCGTGAACAAGGTCACATGAAGAATTTTAAGGCAATTGGTTAATGCCCTTGGTGGCATTTTTAATAGCTTATCATCTGTTTGTATTATAAAAAAAGTAACAATTTTATAGCCATGGTAAGGATTTTTCCGAGAGGAAAATAAAAGAAATAGCAAAATGTCTTTTTAGTACATCTCAAATCTCAATTACCTGGTTCTAGATCAGAAGAAAAAACCGTTTCTGATAGTTTCAAAACATAGATACCAAGCACCTATTGTGTGCCTCCTGATATTTATTTCTGGTCTTGAGTTCTAGGATAATGTTGAAGCTAGGGGTGATTTTATCTAATATGGCATGTATGTATTAGAGTAGATATTAGGAAGAAATATTTTACTATGAGGATGGTGAGACACTGGCACAGGTTGCCCAGACAAGCTGTGGCTGCCCCATCCCTGGCAGTGTTGAAGGCCAGGTTGGACAGGGCTTTGAGCAACCTGGTCTAGAGAAAGGTGGCCATGGCAGGGGGGTGGAACTAGAAGATCCTTTCCAGCCCTAACTACTCTGTGATTCTGTATCACCTTTGGCCATACTTGTGATTCGATGCTTGTACGTGCTAGGGACGTGCTTCTGGAAGACCATTTCAGAGTCAGTTCAGCACATGGCTGTGCAGTTCAGGTGAGTGCTGCCAGGCGGTGATGTGCTGCTGGAGGACATCACAATTAGCTGTCCCATGGGCTGTGCTTAGGGTACAGGCAGTCTACCTTCTGTGGCACAATGGCTGAATTAAAAGAATTCAAGCCAACTAAAACTTAATGGGTTTGGATCTATAGAATCAAGGCAGTGGTAGCTGTTTGCAGACCTGTGGGGTTAATGTTGACTTGCTGAGAAAGGTTCCCCACCTATACCATAGGTATCTCTTGCTTCTCTCTGCTGAGGCAGAGAATTAGAGCCTTGCTTGGTCCTGATGATGTGATCTGTTTGTAAAACTGTTATAGTGTTCGGGCCAAATACAGAACCCAGCCTGTCTCTTTTTGATCGTATGCTCAACATTACCAAATGTTTGCTATTGACTTGATAATTTTGCAGCTTGGATGAAAGAACAAAAATCATGCAGCTTATTTTTGTTGTTTCATTCTTTTGTTTTGTTTTGGAAAGATATGAGGTTGCAAAAGTGGATAGAGGCATTTTTGTAGCTACTGTATTTTATTTGACTTGTATTTATCAAAATTCCGTAGGTTTTTTTTAAAGCATAAAATGCAATTTACAGAATCCGTCTTGAAGCTATGTTAAACATGCATTCTCAATAAATAGTTATATGGAATTGGCAAAAGAGAAATGAAAAAATCAAGCTTTTAAACACTTGGTATCCCTGTGGAAAACCACAGGCTTTTGTTCTCTTTTTGGTTTCTGTATGGGAGAAGGAAAAAAAGAGTGTAAATGGGTCCTCGTCCTACATTTCAGCTTCCAAGGTAGCAAACCTTAGAGGTATACTGAAACTCAGAAATGCTCACGTTTTTCCTGTATATGACCTTGAAGCTATGAAAGGGGCTGGTAGCAGCTTTTGAAGACATGTTGGAAGGAGTCAGGTTTAGTAACAAGGAAAAAAATAACATTCACGTGGCAGAGGTTCCAGAACTAGGAAGAGAGTGGGAATAGCTGCCATTTGTTCATGTTTACCTTCTGTGACAATTGCTAAACAACTGCAGGGCTGTGCTTAAAATATCTATTTATGTAGAACAGTAGGCAAGCAAGTTGTTTTGTACTGTGGCTGTAAATAGACTATAATGCTGTGAATTTTGATGTGCCATTTTATGGTAGAGAGAGTAAACACCAGAAAGGAGCACCAGAATTCATTTCTGCTGCTTTGTCTTCCTACTGTCAGCTTTGCTGAATGTGGTATCATCATTCCTCCTGACAAGTCCTTGATAAAATTGTAAGTCTGACCTTGTGATTGCATTTAGAGTCTTGTAAATGAGGGTAGCTTTCAAGTTACCTGTAGGAAATGCTTCTTGGAAGGAAAAGAAGATAAGACTGGGAGAGAGACGCAGTTTTAAGATGAGGACTTCTGTCTTGGCATCATACTTGAGCTTTTTAGCTTCTTTTTCTATGTGGGAAATGTTATGTGGGAAATGCATTTTTTTTTTATAAGACTCAAACCAAATAGCAGAAATAGTGAAGGAAAAATTGAAAAACTGTTAGGCTTTCTGCTTCAGCTCTCCCCAGAAGTCCTTTTTTGTTGTGGTTTCTGTCCATAGCCTTGTTGAGGGTAGCTGAGTTCACTTGCATGTGTGTACCTGCATGGAATTGCATTAGTTCCACTCTGTGGCAGGGTAAATGCTACAGATCTCATCACAAAGTCTTAACTTGCAGAGCTGCAAGTTCCTACATATTTTTTTCTCATTCATGAAACATGCATTAAAAAAAAAATTAATTTGTTGATCTTTATAAGATTAAATGTGACAGCATTTTACTTGAATTCTCCCAGGTTCTGTTCGAATGCTAGAGATTTTTCCCTTGCATGCTTTTTCAAAATCAAGAAACCATATCTTTCATGATAATGTACTGTGTTGTGTTTAGTGTAAGTTGGCAAGACTGATGCTTATGCACTCGTGAATAGTGACATTGATGCTATATGGTTAGAGAGAACTTGTAGTTCACAGGTGCAGATACAGTGGTGGTTGTCTGGATTAGAAAATGCTAAAATTATATTTCAAAACGTTAATGTATTATTTATTAATCACTTTTGTTTTTGATTCATAGTCCTGTTTCATTTTTTTTTTTTTTTTGTGTTTTCTGTTGTAGCCCTTAAAGTCTTGGTTAATTCAGGTTTTCTGTAAGGTAAATACCCCAAAAAGCTCATTTAAGAGCAAAGTAAATATGCAGAATTTAAATCACTGAAACCGAAGTATCTTAGAAGCGTTGAGTACTTTTATCTCATGCTACTGTGGTTATAGATAAAATTCTATGTTGTAGTTATACTAGCAATTTAAAGAAATAAATCAGAAAGTTATTATACCACCTGTTTTGTGGACAATAGCTAGGCGCAGAGGCAACATGATCTGCAGCCTCTGACAGCGTGCGTCAGGTATCTCCCTAGTCAGCTCCTTCTCTGGCTTGGTGAAGGTTAGGAGGCTCTGTAAGGTGTGCAGCACGTGCACCTGGGCCAAAGACTGTCAGGCTGTGCTAAACCTGATTATTGTGGTGTAGCATTGGAGGAAGATTTAAAGGATTTTGTATGGAATTCTGAGGACTCTGAAGGGACTCTAACTGAAAGAAGAATCAAAACAAGTAAATAATAATATTCTTCTTGTGAATATTTTGATTAAAACCAAAGTAGTAACACGGTTCCCTGAGGAAATTAAGCCTGTGGGTAAGTAGGAGATAGACTCAGACTAGTCAGCCCCTCCCCCCAGGCCCCTGATGATCAATTGAAGTTATTTAGTAGCAGAAACAGGCTTAATGAGCCACTGGATAGCAGGAAAAATGTGTGAAAAGGAGGGTTAAATCAGTGACTGAATTGTTCTACTGACTTTCTGTTTCATTGATGAGAAAAGTATCTGAAAAGTCTTGCAATTTCTGTTGATTAATTAGTCTGTTGGTGTAAATTGAATAGGCAAGGTTACAAGTTTATTTTTTTAAATTATTTTCCTCTAAAGGGCTCTTAAACGATTACTTCATTACATATATATGTATGTATTTTTTCTCTTACAGCTCTGATTGTTAACAGCAAAATAACGCTTCTGAAACAGAATGTGGCTTACCTTTTGCCTGAGAAGGTGAAATCTTTTCAAATAGAAATGGCTGATAAAGGTGGGAAGATCCTTCCAGGACAGTTGTACATTGAAGTGGAGTACGACTATGAATATGAGGCCAAGGACAAGAAAATTGTGATTAAGCAAGGGGAGAAATACATCTTGGTGAAAAAGACTAATGATGATTGGTGGCAAGTCAAAAGAGATGAAAATTCCAAACCCTTTTATGTGCCAGCGCAGTACGTGAAGGAAATACCACGGAAAGCACTGATGCCACCAGTTAAACAGGCAAGCATTCTGCCAAATAATGCTTTGAAGTTGACACATGGATTACAGAGATCAACAGAAAATGTGAATAAGTCACCAGAGCTTTCTAGTTTTGGAAAATCTTCTCCAGTTCAAGTGTCTTGCTTAGTTCGAGATGCCAATCAAAACCTGGGACCAAACAATAGTCAAACTCTTGGTTTGAGTCTGGACCTTACCCAAAACAATGGAAAACCTAACAATGAGTTGCAATCTCCCAAGGTTTCTAATCAGTTTAGAACCATCTCTATGGGTCATTTCCTGTGTCCAGAGTTTTTGGAAATAGAGAAGACCAGCTTTTTGCATGAACAATCTTGTGATTCAGCAGGAGAAGGCTCAGAAAAAATTCACCAAGATTCAGAGTCTGGAGATGAACTCAGTAGTAGCTCCACAGAACAAGTGCAGGTAAGCTAAAAAAAAACAACAAAATAGTCCCTGTAAATTTGTGTGTGTGTTTTTTTTGTTTTCCTCCCCCTTTTGTGTCCTTATTGCCATAATTACTTGCTACTGTTTTCAGAATTATTCCTAATAAAATCGGCTTGTTTAAGTAAAAATGTCTTATCAGCATGAACTGGTTATAAAAGTCTAAATAGTTGATGTTCATAACTCTATTTCTTGCAGAAATACTTTGCTTGGGGATTAATTCCATTTATGTTATCCCATGATTGAATGTTACAGAAATACTTTTGTTCGTTCTTTATTAAGATTGTTTTGAGATGGCACTGAATTTGGGTTACGTTTTTTTTTCCAGAGGAAGGGAGCCTACTTCTGTAACTCCTCACATTCTGCTTGTTGAGATAATAGTGCTAGTTATTGTCAGTTTTTCCTACGTATGTGTGTAGATAGCTTGAGAGTTGTAAATTGATGTATTAGTGGGTTTAAGAGTTTAAAAATGGTACTTAAGATTTCTATGGAGTTTAATTTCTGGCTTGAGTATTTTATGTATGAACTCTTCTTATAATCAGTCAGCCTTGCCAGTGCTGCTTCTCATGATTTTACTCTGGATTATAACTCAAAACATGTGAGTTTGTTAATTAATATGGAAAAATCTCAGGAATGATGTACTCCCACTTTAGGCTCAAACTGAGCATTGATGGCCTTTTTCCTTAGTAAGGAGATTTCTCTCACTGCTTTAATTTTTTTTCTTATTCTTTTACAGGCCTCCCCTACCCCCAATGAAAGATTAGCACTCTGCCTTAGATAATCAGGTCATTTCTGGTAATTAGTCTATTGTAATCCAGGTTGGTTCTTGAACCAGCAATGTATGGGTACATACACATAATAATATTGTATGTCTGTATACAGATAATGTCCCCCACTGAGACACCCCCACTCGCCATCTTTGTCTAGGGAGATACTAAATTAGTTAAATTCTAAGGTTAAAAGCTCCCTAGGCTTGAACATTTTTACTCTGTAATGTGAAACTGTTGTTGCTTGGGTACAAACTGATCCTTAAAGTAAAATCCCCCTTGTCAGCATATATTCAGAGTGTCAAAGGCACTCACTCAAGTGCGCTATTCAAATAAAAGTTGATGCTAACTATAGAAATAAAACTTATCATGCAGACCTGTGAATCAGTACTTTGTTTATAAGGCACAATTAAGAAAAAGCTGCTTAGTTAATTAGTGTGGGAAGATCTTAAAGATACAGTATTGATTGGGTGATTTATATAGTCTTGAACTGTATGAGCTCATATATTTTTATTGAAATATTCAGAATCAGTAGTTTTTTCAATATTCTGCTCTACTCTTGGCCTTATTCTGGAAATTCAGAGGTTCTTTAGCTATAGGACTTCATAGAATCATAGAATAGAATCATAGAATAGTTAGAGTTGGAAAGGACCTTGAGATCATCTAGTTCCAACCCCCCTGCCATGGACAGGGACACCTCACACTAAACCATGCCACCCAAGGCTCCTTCCAACCCAGCCTTGAACAGTGCCAGCGATGGAGCATTCACAACTTCCCTGGGCAGCACATTCCAGTGTCTCACCACCCTAACAGTAAAGAATTTCTTCCTTATATCCAATCTAAACTTCCCCTGTTTGAGTTTGAACCTGTTACCCCTTGTCCTGTCACTACAGTCCCTAATGAAGAGTCCATTCCCAGCATCCTTGTAGGCCCCCTTCAGATACTGGAAGGCTGCTATGAGGTCTCCATGCAGCCTTCTCTTCTCCAGGCTGAACAGCTCCAACTTCCTCAGCCTGTCTTCATACGGGAGGTGCTCCAGTCCCCTGATCATCCTCGTGGCCCTCCTCTGGACTTTTCCAACAGTTCCATGTCCTTTTTATGTTGAGGGCACCAGAACTGTACACAATATTCCCAAGTGAGGTCTCACGAGAACAGAGTAGAGGGGCAGGATCACCTCCTTCGACCTGCTGGTCACGCTCCTTTTGATGCAGCCCAGGATACGGTTGGCTTTCTGGGCTGCGAGCGCACACTGAAGCCAGCTCATGTTCATTTTCTCATCAACCAACACCCCCAAGTCCTTCTCCGCAGGGTTGCTCTGAATCTCTTCTCTGCCCAACCTGTAGCTGTGCCTGGGATTGCTCTGACCCAGGTGTAGGACCTTGCACTTGGCATGGTTAAACTTCATGAGGTTGGTTGGCATCAGCGCACCTCACAAGTGTGTCAAGGTCCCTCTGGATGCCATTCCTTCCCTCCAGCGTATCAACTGAACCACACAGCTTTGTCGCAGCTCAATCCCACTGTCCATGTCATTGACAAAGATGTTGAACAAGACTGGTCCCAACACTGATCCCTGAGGGACACCACTCGTTACTGGTCTCCAGCTGGACATTGAGCTGTTGACCACAACTTTTTGCATGCAGCCATCCAGCCAGCTCTTTATCCACTGAGTGGTCCACCTATCAAATTGATGTCTCTCCTATTTAGAGACAAGGATGTCGTGTGGGACAGTGTTGAACGCTGACTCGCTCATGTGTCTAATATTTGTATTTTTATGTCAATTCTAACAACCCTCCCAAATAATAAGGAATAAATAGGATTACTTAATTTATTTTTATAATTTATTTCTTATGCTGTATGAAGATTGATCAATTTTCTTTCACCTTCTGTACAGTAGTGTCTTATCTCACTGTAGTAGATATGAGCCACTTGAAACTTGGAACGATAAAATCATTATTAGGTGTTTTTTTTAGTAGCATGTGTAGTAGCCCATCTATGCCATACTAATCAATTGCCACACAAATCATGAAAATACTAAGAAATGTTTAGAATGTATCCTACTTTAAACAGTTCACCACACTAGAGTTTATATTGTATGTTAAGATGGTTCCTTCCGTTGTGTTCACTATAGGTCAGTGCATCTCCTTCTGTAAAGTAGATGAAATTAATGTTACATGGGTGTCTTTTGTCAAACAGTAAGAAATAGATTTTGTGACTGCTGTCACAGTGACATTTACTCTTTTCACCTTTCTCTTTCCTCTCACCCTCACAAACATATTTGACTCAGTGCTGCAGTTCACAAATAAGTTTGTGTTTGTGTGGGGCAGCCATGCACGTATCTGTAGGCTTCCCTGGGTTATGGAAGGTCTGAAGATGGGAGTTTTCACAGTGCTTAAAAATTTCAGATCCTAAAAATTGTACATTTCGGCTGTGGAAAAAGCGTGGCAGTTTGACTGATGTCACTGAATAATTTGCCATTATTGTGGTCTTGGGTGACAAGAGTGCGGGCGCTTACTGTGATTTTAAAACTGTGAAGTAACTTAATGCCATCGTGTGCAATCACAGGCTTTTTAAATACAATGAAAATGTTTGACATTTAGTAACCATAGGGATTAGGGCTGTAGTAGCACTGATGTCACCGTTAGCTCAGTCGAGATATTTGTAGTGCTAGCCTTCTCACTGGAACAGCCTTGTGGGTTTTTTAGAATTCTTTCCATAATGAGCATTGTTTAGTAGAAATCAGCTGTGCAGAAATTAATGGCTCAGAAAGCTGTTTTTATTGCTCTTAGTCTGTAGTGAGAACATCAAGTTCCTGGCTTTCACGCATAAACAGGATTTCGCTTCACAAGGCTGACTGTGGTTCTCCCTCCCCTGCCTGCTGTGGAGATCAGTTTATGCACTCTGCATTATAATAAACTCTAAGCTACAGGTGTTTTCCCTTAAATTTGTAAGATTAGAAGCTAGGATAACCTTAATAATAATGTCTTTGTGTATGTGGTTTTGGGGAGGGGGGTTTAAAGCTGCTAGTATTCAGCTTTAGCCCAACCTTCAGTGTATTTTTGGTATCCTGAATAGAAATATATGAGATGAAGAGAAGTGTTTCTGTGATGAGGTTCTTCTACGAGGAGGTTACATTATTTATTCTCTGAAGATTATCTTCCTTCTCCTTTCCAGTAATGAAATGCAGGTTCTGCAGCTGTACAGTCTCTAGCTCGGGGTCACTGTCTGTGGAAATACTGGAAGATCCAGAGCTTCCAAAGTGCTGCATAAAGGAAGAATTTTTTTAGCAGCTGAAATATTATATGAAAGATGTGACAGTGTGAGATGAAGAATTTGCTAGTGAAGATGTAAACAAATGATCTGGTCAAGGGAAAGGTCAGGACTGGATAATGAGTATTGTTGACATTTTACGCAAAAATATTCCAACTACTGGGTGCAACTCTTGTGCATAAGGCATTGTAAGAATCAGGTGACAGTTTATGGACTTGAACTGTGGGAAGGTTGGAGGTAATTAGAGGAGGTAGGGCTTGAGAGGAAACAAGCTCCAATTTAACTGAATTTCAGTCTCTGGTGGAGACAGTAACTCCATGTAGAATTGGAATTGAATGTTCAAGAGTGCGCAGCTCAGCGTAAGAATTACCTGAACAGGAAAGAAAAGTTGAAGCAAAAGTGGAAGACATTAAAAGTGGTCTTGAAAAGGAGCTTTGTGCAGTGTTTGCAGGTAAAATCTACTAATGAGTTTTGAGAAAGAAGGTGTGCAGATGGGGGAAGAGTTGGGTTAGTTCAGAGACCACATCAAGAATGGTTAGGTGTCACCTTTACGAATATGGTGCTTTGGAATGAAGTTGTTAGAGACAGCAATTGAAATCAGCTTTCAGCAATGGTAATGTATTTCACGTATATGAAATAACTTTGTTTCTGGTGAGTGTAACTTCTGTCATTGTAGACATGGAATGTGTTTAAGAATAAAATACATGCACTGTTTTAATGTTACTATTTATGCTTATGAAAAGTTACTTTTAACAGCAGGCTAGTTTTAATCATTATAAATATACACAGTGACCTATTTGCAAAGATTGTTCTCTCTTTCATCCTCTTTAGTAATTCACTATTGCATAAACTGTGAAGCACTAAAGGGGATTATCACTAGGATGGCTGTTTTGCTTTGATTAGCTGAGGAGTAGAGATCTTGCAAAGAGATCTTTCTGCCTTACCTCTGCAGTTTCTGTGGGATTGCCATAACCTTAACTGAGTAAACTCTTTTTATTTTGTGTTTCTGTAGAATATGTGAGAGCATATCTTGTGGAGGTCTTGGTGCTCTTGACACTGTCACTTAGGTGAAGGACTGGTGACAGATCATTAGTGTTAGGCTGCCTTGCTGGTCAAACATAAAACTTCTAAAATAAATGGCTTTTACATTGCTTCTATTATAAGAAATTTCATGCTTTTTTTTTTTTTTTTTAGTATTTTTTTTTTCTTCTTCCCTTTTCATTCATTTGCCCAACAAACCTGTGTCTTTCATCCTGGTAGAACCTCTTACTAGCTCAAGCAAAGCCCAAGCTTAGTGCTTAAGGAATAACAGTCATAATATGGAATTGTTTTTTCTCTCTTTTCATCTAGAAAAGTATAATTTCTAATAGGCATTATGATTTTTGGGGTCTGCTGTTCCACCTGCCTTTTCTTCTGAAGTAGTATAAAATACCACCTTTAGCAGAATCTTTAGGGATGGTGGAGTGAATGCTTAAATAGAAGAGCCGCCGTTGGAAAAGGAATGGGTGTTTTGTCTGACTGCTGCCTAAACTGAAAGCAGCTGGAGATACTGGGGGCTTGCTTGTTCTCTGTTGGCAGTGCTTTTGTTGGTTTTAAGGCTAGAACCTCCAGACATAGAACAAACTTAAATTGCTTTGTAATAATAAATTTGAGAATATTTGGTCATATCTTGTTCTTGCACATAGCTCTGCATATAAACAATTGCATTTGGTATGTCTTTACTTAGTTACTATCTAGGCAGTTGTTTAACACTGCAGTGCTTGCCTATGGAATAAATGCGCTGTTCTTTTGTAGAATTCTAAAGAAAGTATCATTTGTTTCACAGCAGTGTGACAAAACAGTAGGGAACGTATGACTCGGTAGAATAAAATGCAGAACACTTTCTTTTTTTTTAGGCAGCTCTCTCTGGAATAGTAGACATTTGTTCTTAAAAAATGAAAGCAAAATCTATGTGTATCTAGCACCCAAACAGCTGATATTTCTCTGACGTGCCTCACTAGATACGTTTGATTTAAAAACCTGAGAGAAATGCCCTTATGTGGGGGTTTGTTCCAATACTAAAGGCCAATAATTTTTGGACAAAACAATCTCTCAAGATAATAAGAATTGGTGATATTCAAAAGACTTTTGTGATGGTGAGTAATTGGGCAATATAACGTTAGATTACATTTATCAATTTTTAATTTATCAATATAGCTTCTGAGCTAGTTCTCGGGATAGAAAGTAACTTTTGATTGTTTTATGAAAGTGCTAGGTTAATGCAGAGAAGCAATCAAGAATAGAGGATATTAGTAGGAAATGGAGCAAAACAAAAATGCAGAACTCCAAGCCTGTATTTTTAAGTAGCGTGCAGTTGCTGGCCTCTCGTCTTGAAAAGGAGGTAATAGTGCTCAAAGTAGCATAGAAGAGATGAAAAGTATGAGCAGAGACATGGAACAATTCCTGTGTGAAGGCTTTGCACAAACCTTACATGCTAGTGGGTGTACATTTAGTACTGTATGCAGAAGACTCCTGATTTTTAAGTTACTGTTGTAATTATTGATGCTGAAATGGCTGAGAGATTGTTGAGAAGTAAAGCAACCTTAATTCCTCACCTAGTTTTTATCTGCTTCTCCTGCCTTTTCTTTTATAAAGTCTTTCGACAGAGACTTCGAGCTTCTGTACAGTGATACTCTGAAGACTGGCATAGGTGTTTGGAGCATATATTTTAGTTAATTCCAGTTCTCTGTCTTCCAGAAGTTTTGTAAATGAAAACTAAAAGTTGAGCTGTCTGAATGAATTGAGCTTATTGCCTATGTTAGGTTTTAATGTTGCATTATATGGCTTCACGTTCTATTTGTAATCAAATTAATAATTAGAACTTACTGGCTCCTATTTTAAATCTCAAGTTATATATGAAGTTCTGAATTTAATTAACATAGTGTTAATTGTTTCCTTTTTTTTTAATGCTTTGCTTGGGGTTTCTGGATAATCTTTGATTCATCCAGTTAAATTGAGTAACTTCCCTGTGTTCTGTTTAGATGCAGTGCTGAAGAGCAGAGTTCTGTGTCTGTTTTCTGGCTCTATCTAGCATATGCACTTGCCATCTTTCTTATGCCTTTGTGGATTATCATTCAGTTGAATCATTTTGCTCTAGTTGCCACCTGGCTTGACAAATTTATTGTCAGTACAGCACTGAGATGGAGTGGTGTTGTCTTAAGTGGTTTTGGGGTGAAGCATGTCAACAGCCAGTATATACTCCTTTATTGCAACTTGAGTAGTCATAAATAGTCTAGTGCAAAGTCTGCAAATCTGATGGATTGAAGGACACACTTGCCTATTTAGTGCTAATCATGTGATGGGACTTGTGCAACAAATTTGCTGATGTAAAGAAATATTGTAATATTATGTCTGATAAAAACAAAAATGCTGTTAGCAAACTTTCTGGACTCTCAACTGGTTGTTAACTACTCTAGTAGTGTTGCATACACATTTACTTTCTAGACAGTTTACCAGATTGCCAGGATATTGTTTAGAAATGATTCATGCTACAACGAAGCTTTGTATCATGTTGCACATAATCATTGTTTGTTCTTTAAGTATTTAGAAGAAATTTTACCCTGTGGTACAGTGTTGTAACACTAAGGTTCTTGAGCGACTTTGGTTTGACTGCTTTTCCTGTTGAAAATGGATAAAGTTGCTTTCCTGCCTGCTTGTGGTCTGTCAACATGCTTGATGCTATGCATATCATAGAATGGTTTGAGTTTGAAAGGGACCTTAAAGATCATCCAGTGGGTTTATTGTGTGGGTGGTGTGTTGTTGTTTGTGTGTGTTTTTAATTTGTTTTTGGTGCTAAATCCTCCAAACAAGTCCCTTTATCCTGGCTGTGACTTTTTCCTTATTCTCCCTCCCAGGTGCTGTATTCGAACTTCTAATAGCATCTTCATGCTACCCCAGGGCCCTGAACTTTCCATACCATGATGTGTGTTACTCCGTAGTGCTCATGCCCAGAAGCTATGCCAGAGGACTTAATTGCTTCCTCCCAGGCATGGTTTCACAGCTGGGCTCTGTGGCTGCCTTGCTTCAGGTTGGGTGCTGGAGCCAGAGCTCTTAGAGAAGACGCAGTGTGGCCCTCCTAGTCCTTCAGACCCTTCACTCATTGCTCATTCACTCGCGGAGCTCAGCTTCTTGCTTGTGCTAGTGCCTGTGGGAGATCCTAATCTGCTATCCACAGCAGCCTTCACAGTAGCAAGCTACAGCCTTCAGCTTTGCTTGCTTTCCTTCCTCTTGCCTTTGCCAGGGTGAAGGGTTATGTTCTTCATGTGACTGCCTGAGAAGGGAGGACGTTTAGGGTGGGGGCAGTAAAATTTGAAGAGATTTTTCGCTTGTTCTTCCATGCTGCTCTCACAAGGAAAGACCTCTCTCGGTTCTTTCTTTTTCCAAGTTTGAGATGACTTGTTCCTACAGCAAGTTGTGGGTTGTGATGCACCAAGGTGCAAATTTTCCTTTAAGCTTGTTTACTTTTCGTTAATAGTATGTATAAAAACTATTCACCCTTTTTTTGTCTTTTCCTGCTCCAAAGTTCCTATAGTAACCATTGGTTGAGCAGAACTTGGGTATGTGCTTGTGCTCAGTTATGTATTTATATCCCTTCCACCTGCATGTAAAACCTTAACCTGGCTTTTGTCTTAAGTCATCTGACAAACCCCAAACTTGTTTAATGTCAATTTTTATTGAAGTAAAGTGATAGTTACAAAGTTACTTTATTTTAACATCTGTTTTAACGTTAAAACACATTAAGCGACAGAAGTAGAACTATTAATTCTGGATACTGAATTGCAGAAATAGTTGTTCTTAAAAATGAAAGCAATTCTTGCTAGTGTGAGGAAAATAAATGGGAAGAAAGGGTGCAGAAATGCATGGTTGAGTGTTTCGTGCTTTCTGCCCTGAAACTGAGTGCCAACGAACTGTCTCCAAGTAGAGAGAAACAGGCTAGAAATACAGTCAGAGGACAAATAGATCTATTTTTAGTTGGGGGAGGGGAAAGATGCAACCTGTTTGAGATTCCCAGGAGAATTTTATTGCTTTGCTTAGTTCTGCTGGAAGCAGTATATGTAGCCTATTGTTGAGTATTTCTGTGGTTTTAAGGTTGTTGTTAACAGTACAGTTGTATACTTTTAGCATTAAAAAAAAATAAGTGAATTTTTTTTTTTTAAGATTACTTTTAAATTAGTCATGGGGGGGTTGGGTCTGTTTCTAAAAGCATTCATCCTAGTATTTGGTACACTTCTGCAAAATGGAATCATGATGTTAAAACTGGAGTGATTGCAGCCTATTGTAGCTCAGATAAAAGTTGAGAATTAAAAAAGACCTTAGAAGCACCATGGCATAATTACTTACAGTTTTTGTTATTTTTTTTTTTTTTGTGTGGCCTTGAAGAGCTACTAAAGGCAATATCTCTACTTTGCTCAAATGTTGAAATAACTCTTGTATAAATATGCAAGCCACTAATGTTTACTGTTCATCTTATTATGCTTTTTAAACCAGAATTTAAAACCGAAGTCTTGAATTAAACTGCTGTGTGTGTATCTTGTCTGGCATGAGATTTGGATTTCTCCTTTATCCTTCATTGCCAGGAAAAAAAAAAAGATGATGCATAATGTAATAGTAGATGTTCTTTGTCTTAAGTCATTAAAATACATGAGTTTGAGGGGGTTCAAGCAGCCCTAACAAAACCTCAAAGTTTTGATGGTGTGCTGGAGCATATGTTATCATGAAAGGCAGTGTCTTCTGAATTTAGAAGTATTTGTGACATTTTGTCTTAATTCTTCATGTCTCCCTCTCCCTCCAATACAAATGATGGATGTTAATATATGTGGGATTCTTATGGTTTATTTGGAAACTTTAACACACAAACTAAACAGCTGAGTAGATAGGTATAGTGGAGGTGACAATACATAGACAGCTTCTGGATCTATTAAGAGCCCAACTTATAATGAGAATTTGATCTTAGAATACTTTTCCAGTGGAGCTGTGAACTTCATTTTCCTAAGTGACAGAATCAGATTTTTTTTTCTCCTAGTAAAAGGGGTTTACAAGCACAAAACACATAAAAAATATTGAAAAACCAAATATATTCGTTTTAATGCCACATATTTGTTTTTTCCTCTTTTGCTTTTTGCTCTAAGGTTTGTTTGCTCCAGTCAGGCTGGTGAATATCCCATTTCAACATACTGGGAGACAGCAAGGATGTCAAAGAAATGCAGTATTGTAAAATAGCAAAGACTCCTTTCAAAATGAAATTGCAGTCTCTGCTCGAAGTTGTTGTAGGGTGACTTTGTCTTGCACCTCATACAAAATCTTGCTGTCTGTCATGGAGTCCACTAATTACATGCAGTGTTACACAGTAAACGTGAGAAAATACTGGATCTGAATGCAGATTGAGTAACGGATAATCCACTACAGGCACTCATGGTTTTTAAAGATGGAGAAGTCTTATCTGTTCACCACTCTGTTTGAAGCTTGCCAGGTTAATATGAGTTTTGTTGTCAAAATAACTAAATTTTAGATAATCTATTTTAATGGTGAGTTAAATAAGAGCTTAACATATAATTTTATTTTAACTAAGCTTCTTGTTCCAAATACTTTTCAAGCTGCAGGATCTTTTTCATATTAATTTCTTACACTAAGCATCTCAAATAAAGGCATGCTTTAGGACAAGTGCCTTTTTTTTTTTTTTTTTTAATTGATATTTGTAACTTTTTCCAGCTACTAGATCCATTTTGTTATGATACGCCAGCATGGCCAAAAGCTTTGTGCTGCCTTTTGCAAAAGCTGGTCTAAAATGTCAGTTTTTGCTCAATACAGATGACTCTGTGTGTTAAAATGTACTGTTTGCCCATGTGGTTTTAGCAGAGTTTATCAGTTTAATATCTTCCTGTAATTCTTACCCGGTATTCCTTCTGAGAGAATGATGGCTGTGAGGCTCATTGTACCTTGAGGCTTTGTTGCAGGTTTTATGATTGCTGTACTGTCGGTGCCAGATTGCTTGCCCGTTGTCTAATCCCCCATTTCAGTGTCAATCCAAAAAGCAAGCTCTTAATTCTTCCAGTAAGTGTTACTTAGAAGATGTAGTTAATCACCCTACATACTCAATTGCTGCTCTTGTGAAGACAAAAGCATTTTGAGTAATATTATTACAGCCTGTTCAGGTATTCAAATTTTTCAGTTTTTCCAGTAAGTATTTTTAATACAGCTGTTGTACTAGATGTAACTGCACAGCAAAGTCTTAACAGTCATCAAGCAGAATGAGCTATTTATTGACAGTGGTGTTGCAGAAAGCTATCTGGGCAGTGGGCTGGTCAGCTTCCAGCAGTGTAACTTTACAGACCATGTGAGACCTGGAACCTGGAGCTCCTACAATGCCTGCACCTTTTAAAAGAAGCTCAATGGAAATGTCTCTAGGAAACAGCATAGAAATTGATGGCAAAGTATTCTTGTATACGTTAGTTTTAAATACACTTGTTTTTCTGCTTGCTTTATTCATGGCAAATTATTCCCAGAAATAGTAGTGCTTTAACTGTCCCTAGTTTGTGATAGTCTGCTTTAGCTAAATAGTCAAACAAATGCAACAGACATTGGTGCATGATTTACTGATGACCATAGTAGAAAAATAGCATGCCTTTTTCCCTAGTATATGTTTTTCTTTGAGACTCCCAGAAAGTTCAGCTTCCATTCAACCTGTTTTCTGCAGTTGAGCGGCTGCTTTCTGTCAGCTTTCAAGAACAGATTTATGTGCTGAGTCTTGCTGTATACTTCACCATAGAGACTTTTAATGCCTACGTGTCCTTAAAAGCATTTTTTAATTTTCCTCCTCCCCAATAGCTTGTCAGATAGTGCTGCAATATTTTGTTATACTTGTAGTTTGAATGAGAATATTCTCTGAAGGCTGGTGGCTCCAGCTGATCCGCTGAGTGCTGAGCACGGGATTGTAATTCAGCTGCATGGGGGAGAGCCGTAGCGAGCTCAGGGGGGCACTGCATACTGAATGTTGCTTAATCAGCCTGAAGCTATTAGCAAATTCTTGCCAGCTCAGCTATAACCTACTGCTAATAGGTTTGCTTTACTGCATAGGATAGTCAAAAAAGCCTGGAATATTTTAGTAATTTTAAAGTAGCATAATGTTTCTCTTAACAAAGTATGACAGCATTTTCAAAACTCCCTCACACTGTATAACGAGTACTATAGATGCAATCCTGTGTACTAAGTGCTGGTACTTATCTGTGTATTTTCCTAATGAAAGTTTTCTTCTGTGAAATTTTTTGTTATAATTTTAAATTCAAATGTGTTATATAAAATAAGATTTCTGGCAACAAAAGTACCTGTATAATTAATCCATTTTAATGCGCTCTCTTAATTTTGTCAGTTTTGTATCTGTCAGATGATTTTGTAAAACTTCAGTCAAAAAAGAAAAAACCCAACAACTTTTGTGATTTTTTTTTTTTTTTATTTTATTTTTTAAATTACCCCCTCAACCCCAGTATTTTAGAATGTGTTTTGTAATCTGAGGTACACAGTGCACGGGGGTTAATCTGGTCTCTCTCATTCAGACCATCAGTAGCAAGTTCCAGAGAGGGCTAGTGGCAGATACCTGAGTCTGTCATTTTCTTTTTCCTCTCCACCTTTTGCTTTAGAGGCAGGATTAATTTAATTTTTTTAGTGGCAGTTTAATAACTTCTTCATTTCACTGGTAAATTGGGATGGATGTCTGATATCTAGGGATTACAGCAATTTTAATTTTTGGTTGTCAGCAGTGAAAAATGGTGTTGCTTGACAGAAAGCCCATTCAAGTATGTAAACTTATTTTACTACTTTTAATAATCTGTGAATGTCTTACAATCATGGGAGAAGTGGGAAGGATCACTGTGTTTCCCCACTTCCCACCTTGGAACTAGGCAGACAGCATGGGCAGTCTGTGCGGGCACACATGTAGAGAAGGCGGCAGGTTTATTGCAGGGTCTGGTTCATTTCCAGCCACGTTCACTCATTTTTCTCTTACATCTAAGAGTCTTATCTCACTTCTGGAGCCTGACTTCGAGAGTGTTTTTTTACAGTCTTAATTCAGCAGTGCTGCTCGTAGTAAGAGTTTGAATGTAGTACCATATGTGGGAGGACCAGATGCCATCTTTATGTTAAGTGCATCCTTAGCAGGCCCTGTCTGGAACTGTGACAGCAGGCTTTTGGAGATGGAGGCTGTACCTGAAATACCAAAATACTTGATCTCCCCCCTTATTTGTGTCAATCTGTACCTTTTTGTTTTAACTCCTCATATAAGAGGTCTTTCATCCTAGGAAAGCTGTGTTTGGGAAGGATCTGCAAACAAAAGGGGATTTCTGTTAAACATGTAATTATGATTTGTTGTTGATGCTTGTCTGAAGGAATGAAATCATTGCATAAAGCTGGAATAAGGTAGTTTGTGTATGTGGGTGCTGTTACTTACACAGTTTGCTTCTACAGCAAACACGGCATTTTACGTTGAACAGATCTTCCCAAGCCTTTAATTGAGAATTTTCAACTTAGGATGTGAAAAGTTCAGTAGCAGGAAAAGTTGATTTCCTTTCCTTCATTAGTTATCAAAGGACTTGGCTGCAGCAGTCAGGGATAATTGTGGTGACTTCATAGTCTGATATATATCAAAACTAGTAGAAAAAAGTATGGTGAAACAGAGGAAATGTGCCTGTGTACCATGTTAACTGTCAGTCCAATCTATAATGATCTATCCAATCTATAAATATTTTCACCTCAATATAACCTCCCTAAAATGAGTGTTTAAAAATAATAATATCCTGAACTGTGTTATGGGGAGCTTGGCTGATATGCTGTACTGTTTAACTTTCGTTCGTTTCCGTTTTCCTTCCACTGTACAGTTAGAAGTACTGAAGTGGAGCTGCTTCCTATTAAGTAGATTGGAAGTGTCAGAAAATAAAATACATATTTTGATTTGGTTCCTGAAAAGCTGATGAGATGCTAATTCTTGAAATACCTAATTTCGTATTTAAAATCAGGTAGTTTTTCTATGGAGTGGGCCTTTAACCTCTTGATTCTCATGGTGCTTGACCACTGATCCATATGGCTTTCTATCCAACAGTAGTCATACAAGCCTGGAAGGGGAGTTACTTTCAGTGGGTTTTTAATTGATTTTTTTTTTTCCTTTGTCATATATTTGAATCCTTTGTCTTCAGTTGAATATTAAGGTTTGATTTGGTTTTATTTATTTATTTTACTTGAATTGCTCAGTAGATCATGTAGGGCATAAGGGACAATTAGAACATGTCCTGACACCTCTTTTGTAACACATGCCAGCAAACGTAGTACAATAATTTTTTGTGTGACACCTGTTACATTTAAGGAAGATTGTTGGAGGAGGGAAGATGCTCAGATTTAGTTTTGGCTCTTGAGGGTGGGTGGCTGTGCCAAGCTTCTGGAGATAGGCTTAGTCTGTTGCTGAGGAGCAGATTATCATTCGAGTACCCTAGCATACACTTAAGTTTCTAGACCATGTGACACTGCTATAGTTCCTTCATCAGTTCTTTCATTGAAGATACTATAGATATACGTGAGGCTGTATGCACTGATGCTGTTTTGTGGTTCTTTATCCATTATGGTAGCATGCAATCTACTGAAATTTTTATTCTAACGGCCACATTGAGATTATATTTGAACTGCAACAGTTGCAACTAACTACTTTCAAACAGATGAATATTGAAGCTTAGATTACACTACAGCTACTCAGAAGCTTAGTGCTGAGCAAAAGCCCCTATGCCCAGTTCACTTAGTTTACAAGACCTCTACTTTGTATTACAAAATGCAGCTTGTTTTGTCATTTGCTTATTTGCAACTTCTCAGGCAAGACAAGTGACTTGAAGTTTCCTGTCAGTGCTGCAGCTGTGAAAGCAAACCAGGGGAAATGGCCGCAGGTCTCAATAAAACTGCCCTTCATTAAATGTGTGGAGTTTGCCATCTAAATAGTAACATTTTGGTTTTTTTTCCTTCAAGTTATAGCTGGGAATTGACTTGCCCACTCCATATCTGAGGGCGGTGAAGTGATAATTCACAGTCCAGGAAGCCTTTCCAGTCATTGGGCTCATTTCAGGATATTGTTTCAGACGACTTAAATTCTGTGCTGGAAAGCTGCTCGGTATAGAGATGATTTCATTGCCCTTGTGGTTATCTCTAAACACAGAAGTGGGTTTATCATTATTAATCTTACATAGGTTTTTCAGAACGGGTATTAATCCCACAAAGTACAGCACTGTGTATGTTTTTCCTGTCTGGTTTGATTTGCATCTTACTAAAATTTTGGGCTATGTTAAGTGAATGGGATAGGAGCCACTATGGGATTGATGTGACTGTAAGTGAATGGGTACATGTCCTTATTTTTCTGAAATTTGAGGTGCTTGATTCTCCAGAACTCATCTCGCATATCTGTGAGAATGTCTGAAATCAGAAGCATGTCTAGAGCTGGTGGAAACTTCTTTATCCATGTCATTTTTGCTACAGACTGAAGAAAATCATCCTCAGCTGCCTTTTCTTCCCTGAGTGATAGGGTGGTGGTGTTTCTCCCTTTCATTACTGGTGTATTTCTGAATGTTTTATAACTCTTCTGGGCTGTAACTTATTTTGGGTATTGATATACCCTGAAGGTTTGCAGAGGAGAGGAAAACATAGCATCTTTTCTTGCTTAAATTAATTAAGATATTCCCATCATGCCTGATCTAGGTTTTTCTATTAAAAATTAGTATTGGTAATTTTTTTAATTTTGCAAGAAGTGACTATGACTGTAAGTACTCTGAACAATGTGCTGTTCTTCTTAAAGTAAAATGAAAATTGACAGACATAGCAGTCCAGCATAGTTAAGACTATATACTAGTTCTTTGCTTCACTACACTTTCCATTCCATCTCATTTGATGACAGCTGTGGTGAGAGTATCTCTTTTCTGGCTAATTCTGTGAGGTTGTTTATTAGATGGCAGTGTGATAGGCATTTTGTTGTGCTTGTTCACGCAAACTGGTAGAAGACCTTCAGCATTGCCAGACTGGGTGAATGCCTCACTGGTCAGTGAGCAACTCACACCGTAGTATGTGCAAGTACCTTGGTTTACTTGTTGCCTGAGATAGTCATAACAAGTAAGGCTTATCATCAGGTTTTGTCTCACAGGCACATGAATCGTCAGTATGATACCCTTTTTCCTGTGGTTGGAAGGGCTTGGATGACTGTGAGAAAAAGACTTTATTTTATGCTGCATGTATAAAGTATTGTGTGTGATATTTTCTGTTAAAATAGTTTTTTTTTTCCCCACTACAAATGGAGGACTTAAGCTAGTGAGCAGATCTGTAGTTCTCTCTTCATTATTATTCATACTACTGCTGTGTTCTGTACTCTGGGGTGACCGGAAGAGCTGTCCTTAATCAGCTTAAAAATCTTTGTTATTCCTTGTCTGAGCTGCTTTGGGTCCTTATTTCTTCCTTTGATGATGGTAGGTATGTTCTTTAATGCTTGGATCCCTGTGGTACTATATTAATTGTTCATATAGGCTCTTGATTTTTCTTAGGAAAAGGGACTTCAGTTGAACATTACAGGTGTTCATTCATACTTGTACAATAAAACAGCTTCTAGTTGCACATTTTTAATAGTTTGCTTTCTTTGTTTCTAACTTCAGATGTGAATGTGCTGCCTTTCAGGATGAGAGTTACAAATGTGTGCAGCTATATAAAACCTTGTGAGAATAATAAACTCAGAGAGAAATCCCAATGTGGCTCTTTCTCACTGCACAGGGACAGAAGCAAGAATGCCAAAAGTGCCATTGAAAGTTCTTGATTAACCTGCACTTAAGCCTGCTAGGAAAGTTCCCATTTTTCTCGTGTCTGTTTTCGATTTTCCAACCTAACCATTCTGTGATTCTATGTTTGAAGATAATTCCTTCCTCCCAGCCACCTCCTTCAGAGCTAACAGGTCTTGAGGTCCTTCTTTCCTATCTCCTAAGTCAGACACTTTAAAGGCATTTCTGACTGACCTTACAGCTACCTGCAAACACCTAAAGGGTCTAAGTATGGTGGGGTTTTTTTTTTGTTCGTTTGTTTTTTTTTTTTTTTGTTTTAAAGTCTCAATGGGGCTAATTTACTGCCATTCTAGTTTTTTTTTTTTTTTTTCCATAAGCTGCTACCAGGGTCACATCAGCACCAGAGGCGGGGGGGAGGAGATGGGGTTGCTCCCATTAGTAGTGGGTGGACAGCAGACCAGCTTAGCTACATCTTAAAACTGTATCAGTAGTCTTTTATTTTCTGAAATAAATTCGTGGTAGCTCTTGTTTTCTAAACATTGAGTGTTGGCCAAGTCCTTTGAACTGTGTGCTTTATTAATTTGGTGATATGAACAGAGTTAGCAAAACCATTTGCTGGACTTCTCATGTAAGCAGAAGTGTCAGTGTGGCTTCTGCCTTTCTGCACAAAGGGAATTCTTTCCTTGTGTGCATGGGGAGTTAGGGTAACTAACTCATTTAATATGGCAGATTACTTTTGGCTTTCTTTTCTAAGATGAGCAAATCAGTTTTTCCAAAAGGAAAGAGAGCAAAAAGGATAGATTTTTATTCTGAGGTGTTAAAAAGGATAGCTGTTGAAAAATATTCTTGAAATTTTGAAATATGGAAGCAGTCAGACTTAAGAACATCCCAACATTTGTGTTTCCCTACCTTAGGTCTTTTTTTTTGTGTTAGAGTATGAATAAATTACTTGGACAGATTTAGTCATAATTTTTCTAGACTTTGGGTATATAATTTGATTTTTTTTTTTTTTTTTTATTTGTAGAGGTATACAGCCAGCATGACACTATGTAAAATGTGGTTCTTCAAATTGTGTATTTTGAATTGTGTGGCCAGTCAGGATCCCTAGAATGTTCTTTTCAGATGTTGCTTTCCGGTTACAAACTGGGCAGTACTGAGACTTGTTTCTGAGGTTTTTAATATAATGTTTATGGAAGGTTATGTCAATAGCTACACTGGCTGTTTTCTGAAGGGGTTGCTTGTTTGTTGCCAAGTGGGACATTCTAATCAAGGGAACTGCCCACTAGAGATCTGGGGCATGAGTGGCGCAGTAATAAACACAGGGAGAGCTCTGAGAAGCAGACTTGAAGGGTAGCAGCTGCCTGGGTGGGTGTTCAGGAAAGGATAGAGCCTAGCAGTTGCACAGTAGTATATATCCTTACTAATAAATTGGTAAGGCAAGCCAACAGAAATTATTCTAATATCCGATTTCATACTATGCTGTGGTTTCTTCCTAGGCCACTTAGCTGTGTTATTCATGAGAGTTTGCCACCTTTATTTATTCCATATTATATTTCCAGTATACCAGTAAGTGTGATGATACTTTAGCATTGTGCATACTGTTAGAATGCTGGTAAAGGTCTGCAGCTGTATATGTTGTTAAAATCTTATAAGTGTTGCAGTTCATAAGCTCAAGAAGTTATTTTGGAATTACTCTGTTACCTAACAAAGAAATACTAGCATAACAAATGCTTGCAGAATTTGCTGCCACAAGCAACATTTAGTGAAGCGCAGTTTCACACAAGTGAAATCTGCTTTTACAGCAGACTAAAAGGACAACAGCTGTAAATGGTGTGGGAGTTACGCATTTTCTTGTCAAGTGTTTGGAATTAAATAGCCTGTCAGAATGCAGAGTTGATGACTGCTGTGTTTTAGAACTTTCTCTTGCAAATTATTCTTTTCTCTATTTACCCCCCCTCAACTTAATATTTATAAAGTGAGCCACTAATATGCACATATATAGGTTTTAAATTCTTAATGGCTCTGGATTTTTCCTTCTCTTTCAAAGACTAGGATATTACAGTTTTTGCTCTACTGAGTAATATTTTTTTGCTAACTTGCACGGTAGTAATTAGATTACATTCTGTTTGATCAAATGGTACTCAAGTTGGGTTTTTTAGGCTTTTGAGCTTGACCAGTAATACAAATTCAGTAACTTCTGTGTAGCTTAGGAATCTTATCAAAGGTGATGCTTACTTTCCCATCTGAACTTTCCATGATTGCCCAGATTTGCACTGCTTTGTGTAAGCACTGGACCCTCACCAAGTATGCTTAAGTGCTGTGGGATCTGTACTTTAGAAAATGTAAAGTGTAGGAAAAATTGCTATTCAGTTTGAAGTGAGTTATACTAATGGAAACTTCTTGACTCTTAAGTTATTAGGAGTTCAAATAGCAGCGTTTTACCTCCCACTTACGCTTCATAGGAGCTAGTGTTTTAGATGTGCTATGGTACTGTAATGGTGAGAGCACAGAAGATGCTAACAATCTGTCTTAAAAACTTTGTCCTTTATGAGGCAAATGAGATGTCTAGCTATACCTTAAAATAGTGAATGGCTCATTAAGTGAGGGCTCTCCAGCCCTCCTGTATTGGTTATTCTGCTGCAACACTTCCAAAAAGGACTTGTACTTTTGTGATACTGCCATTCTTAAAAGCAGTAATTGTTGACATATTCCAGAACAGTTTTCTACTGGGGAAGGCAACCTAGGTTTTTCTGATGTTTTCTTAGTGTACTTAGTTTTTTATAGAAAATAATCACTGAGAGACATCACAAATAATTCCCAACAGCTTTGTTCTTCATAAATCTGCATTTGAACATGTACTGTGTGTTCCCCAGAGGTCAAGAATTGACAACAGTTGAACTAAAATACAGAATAAACTTGGTGTTTTCACTAGTATTGTTGAAACATCCTTTATTACAGAATCAGCTTCATACCACTTCCATGAAGGTGGAGAAAAAATATAAATGTGTAAATGTACTACTGAATGACATGTCTAGGTTGTTCAAGATGTCGGCTAAATTTCTGTATGTTGAACATCTCGGTAGTTTTCATGGTGGACAGGCTTAAAAAGAAGCGAAGGACATTTACTGTCTTGACTTTTCAATATTATTAAATTTGGCCACTTTTACCTAATTGAAGTAAGCTTGCCGTGTGAGCATTTATGAAGTAAAGTGTTTCATATGGTATTTAGATTTTCTACTATAGGAAAAGCAGCTTTGTCTGTATCCTTGGACAAAAGCTTTTTTATGGAAGGGAGAAGCTAGATTGTGCAAGTGGCAAAGTACAAGTACAGTAAACACTGTCATCTTTGTGCATGTTTTACAAAGGATCCCATTGTAAGATCTTATTTCCACTTTTTAAAATATTTGACATTATTGGTGCAGTCCTTCATCAATCATGTACTTTCTTTTCTTGCTATAAACTGCTTAAGTTCATATGTGATAGTTTTGCTCACTGAGATGGTCATGAGCACTGCAAAAGTGTGAATGGGAAATCTGTAGACTGTACGGGGAAGAAAGGTTTTCCATCAGTTTTCTTTGATTGGTCGCTTATGATGGATGATCTCTGCTCCTCAGAGACCCAGCCAGTTACTCCCCTCTGTAGCAGGCAAAGGCATACCAGAGAGCCCTGCTATCACAGCCACTTTCCACTTCTGTCCATAAGAGCTTGTGAATGTGATCAGGGAAGCCACCTCTTGGCTTTCCATGCTATAGGATTTTTGCAGTGTCATTTAGTAAATCATTGTCTTGATGAGTATGAAAGTAATTAAAGTCCCTTCCTTTGGGCTGCCAAGAATAGGGAATGTATTTAGTTTGAGGCTTTTTGCTACACATCTAGAATTTTTGTCCTTTTTTTTTTTTTTTAATTGATAGGATTTACAATATCACCAGATAAACATTTATATTTTTGGCAACTCTGGGAATTTTATTTTTTGCCTGTGTTACAGGAGAGCTGGAGCAGAAGGGAACTTAAATGGCTGAAATAACACAAGCGCATTCTGGCAGAACACGATGTCCTATGTACTAAGACTCTTTGTTTTGTAAAACAAAGTATTAATAGATGTATTTATATTAAAAAGAATTATATGTAAATGTCTCCAGAAATAGAAGTAATAGCTCAGCCTGTAATTCAGTCGAAGTAAAAAGCAAAATTGACTAAAGTTAGAAGTAGCAAACTAGATCAGATGCCTAATTTTACTGTTTTTGATGTAACAAAGTTACTAGCTAGCCATTTAAAAAAAGTTACTTTGAATGTGTCTGCTTAATTTTTAAATGTGGAATTTAAAATACTTAACTGATGAACAGCCTTTATGAAGCCATATTTGAATGATTTGTGCAGGATGTTTTTAATTCTGCCTTGCTTTGTAATGTCTTTTTTTTTTAGATCTCACTTTGTAATGGTATAACAACTGAACATGAGAACATTGGTGCAGCTAAATAATATTTATGGCTTGTTTGACATTTATAATCAAATATTAACAGGTATATAATATTCACTGTCATTTTTTTATGTACTCCTTAGGCTTAGTGAATTATCCAGTTAAGGCTGGAAAAGGTTAGTGCATAAAAAAAATCGTTTGGGTTCCCATTTCAATTTGGCTTGTTAAATTAGTTGCTGTTTTCACATCTGAGGTAGTAGAGGACTTGCTGAAAAATCCCGCTCATGGTTATTTGGATATTACAGAATATTTTAAATGTGGCTGAATATGTTAGAAAGAAAGTAGGGTTCAGAACATGTTTGTAAAAACATAAGCCAGCAGCAGAAAGAGGAAGGAGGGGATGAGCTAATTCTTCCAGTTGAAGCTGTCACTTTGTGAAAATGAAACTAGATTTTTTGAGGTTTCTTTTAGATCATTCCTGTTGAATAAAGCTGGTATTGAAGGCCCAGGCCTTCCTAAAAGGACAGTGGCAATTCCTTGGCAAGAAGCTTGGTTGTTGAGGGAACTGGGATGCTTCATTCTGTCTGGGGATGCTCTGGGATGTGCCTGTTTGCCTTTCTTAGGTTTGATGCTGCAAAGAGCTGGTATTCCCTCGTTTTCCTTCAGTGTAATTCTGTTCCTTCACATAATGTGGACAATCTGTTTCTTGTACATAAGAGTATTAAGATGAGATTTGTGGTGTTGTGTTTTTTTTTGTTTTGTTTGTTTTTTTTGTTTGTTTGTTTGTTTTTTTGTTTTGTTTTTTTCTCTTTCCCCATTTTTAGCAGCTAGTTTCAGCAATCCAAATGCTGCTACTGTAATGGAAGCTTTTAATTTCAAATTCATTACACTAAGAAAAGCTGCAAACAGAGGCACAACAACTAAAGCAATTTCTTTGTGAAGGAGGGATAATGATGTGTGGTAGGTGATGTTTTGCAGGCTAGCACTGCAGTTCTTTAAACAGAATCTTTTGTCTTGGATTTAAGTGCTGTAAAAGGAAAAAGTAATTGTCAGTTTCAAGGAAACTTTGTTTTCTGTCTTTTAATTGCTGGCATCCTCAATGCAGTATGTTCTCATTGCATGAAAATAAACCAAAAGCATTTTTAGGTGGTGGACAGGGAAGAGATCTGTTGTCTTTGTTTCTCCCAGAACAAAATGTTCAGTGTGCTGAACCTTTTTAAAGTTTGCTTTGGTTTTGAATGCTTAAACAAATACTGCCATCTGAAAAAGGCCGTTTGTGTAAGGTAACAGTGAAATTTAAGGTATCCTCTGAGAAGTTGATATCCATTTTGGTGATGAAAAGTGCCTTGTGAAGTATACTAAGTTTGTTTTCCATTGCACTGAGCTCAAGTGTTAAGAGGCCTGATAGAGTATTTTCAGCCTTTGTTGAAAATGTTGACTGTTCATTCATGAATGATTAACAGGCTGTTTTATTTAAAGGCACGGATCTGCTTCCTCCTGTGCCAGTGTAAAAATCAGCTTCTGAAAAAGCTGTGTGTACAGTCCCTATTTGAAGAATGTTGTGTGTTCATCCAGAAAACTTTGCCCTGCCTGCAGGAAACTCTTCCTGGTCGATTTGCAAGGATTTAGAGCTAGCAAACCTTTCTGTGAGACTGAACTAAATATGGCAGGTTTCTAAAGTGTTAGTACAGAACATTGTTGAGCTCAGAATGAGGTCCGTATGTTAATAAAGTTGTCATAATGCTTGATGCCTGTACAATTTTCATTTAAGTTGCAACACCATACAAGTATTTATTTCTAGTTTATCACTCTTTTAGTAAGAGTCCTTGCCTGTTCTTAGCAGGAGAAAGCAACATGAAAAAGTCTGAAAAGCATATCAAATAACAAATGAATGTTGAAATGTTTTGAGTATAAGGTGCACATGCATAGGCACGTTGAAGGATGTGTTCTTGTGATTCTGATAGTAAGAAGACAGAGTCTCTTTTAGTAGATTTATTTCCATGTTTATGAGCATTCAGAGCTTGTTAGTGCAAAAACAAAGCTCAGGGAATGAAGTTCTAGATGGAAATCCTTATGTGCATACTAGCTGTTTAGTGATTAGCATATATTTAAGTTTCCCTTAACTACATATGTCTGGTTTTGGGAAAACAGCCATGGAAGTAGTCAGAAGCTACTTTGATATAGATAATGCTTTACATACTCGGATTTATACCTTGGTAATGAGTAATGTGTTTGGTAAATGAAAGGAATGTAGTTAAATGCTTTTTGGCTTGAAACTGTTAAAGGCTTTTGCAGAACAAAGTCTTGAATTTAAAACAGTCATTTGAAATGAAACAGTGAGGCGTTGCAGGGCCTGGGAGCTCTACAGGGACATCTGGTGTGACCTGCCTTTGCAGGGCTCTCCTCAGGTTGAGGGGGAGACTATTCACCTTCCTGCCAACACTGATGTAAAAAGTACACCAAAGTTAATTTCAGGAAACTTTGAGCTTTCTAAAAGCTGGTTTCCTCATCCGTAAATGAGAAATTCTTCAAAATTAGCCTTGATAAGTTTGGGTGCTTTTGAACTGAGCATTACTATAGACACAATAACATAACTTAGTTGTGCAGCTTGAGGTATGAGGAAGTATTACTGTGTGCTCTGTGGTTATTTAAAATAGCTCCTGATAAGAAAGTTGTATCCCTCAAAGATGTACTTATGAGCTAAACTGGGTGTTGTAGATAGATTAATGGCTTTGCGTTTTTTTTTTTTTATGCTTTGCTGAAACCAGTAACCTACAGGTGCCTTTGGACATACTGTAATTCTCCCTGAAAAGTCTCTTGGAAGAGAGAGCAACAGAGATTGAGTAGCTGGAAGCTCAGCTGGCAGGACAGTTAGCTGTCCTCTTTGCTATTGAGGACGAAAGTTCTGGCTTTCCCTTGAAAACCGGAAATCAGTATATTGAGTTTGGAAGTAAAAAGCATTCAGAAGAAAATCCCTCATTTCATGTTATTGTTTAAAACTTAATTAGTATGAGTTAACATGGCAGTATCTTGGTTGTGGGCTTCCAGTATTGGCTTAGTACATACATGTCCTGCAGTTTTATCTGAAGCTGTTCTGGTTATAATGCTGAAAGCATTGAAAAACAGTGTGGAACCTCTGAGCCATATTCCTATGTGTTTAAGGTTTAAGAAAATGTTCAAAGAACTGTATTGAGTATTCTTTTTCACAGGCTTTCTATCTGGAAAACACTTTTATTAATACACGGATTTTAATAATGGCACCTCATTGTCTGTCTTAAAAAAACAATTGGCAGATGTAGGCCAGATAGCAAAGCATTCTTACTGTCTTGTGGGGAAGAGCAGCTTTAGGAGAACAGGAGTGTTGTGCAAACCACCAGCTTCCTGCCACAGCAGCCAGGCTCTTGATGGAGCTGCTTTTGACACTTCCTTGAAATAGAGGAAGGACTTTAGGCTTTGTGCATTCCACAGTGCAGGTGTATGTTGTAGATTCAAATTACAAGCCCAGTGGTTTAATGGTAGGATGATTTGTGTGGGAAATGCAGTTCTGCAGGCTGATGGAACAAAGGGAAATGGCTTTAAACTGAAAGAGGGTAGATTTAGATTAGATATTAAGAAGCAAATCTTTACTGTGAGGGTGGTGAGGCACTGGAAAGGACTGCCCTGAGAAGCTGTGACTGCCCCATCCCTGGCAGTGTTCAAGCCAGGTCGGATGGGGCTTTGAGCAACTTGGTCTAGTGAGAGGTGTCCCTGCCTATAGTGGGGGGTGGGAACTGCCTGATCTTTAAGGTCCCTTATAACTCAAACCTTTTTATGATTCTGTGATCAGGCAACCAAGGCAGAAACTGTGATCTTGAATGGGGAGACCTCAAAGTTTCTCTCCTTGCTTCCCGGGAAATTGATATGCATCCTCAAAGACGGTGAAGTCATGTTTTGTTCATAGTAGAATTCTCTCAAAGGCAGCCATTCTAACCTCATCAAAAAAACAAGGAGGGGTGAGGGGGAGAAGACTGGGGTAGTAGAAAAATAGTCTTTTACTGCTCATCAAGTTTTGTAACAGATTTTCATTTCTTCGAATTAGGTAGAGGAGGATACTAATTGGTTTTGGCTCTATGATTTTGTCAGTGCTGAAGCTTTTTTTTTTCCTTTGTGGTTTGCCTTAAACATACTGTACTTGCCATATCTAGTAAGCTGTGTTTTCTCTTTCAAAGGAATAGAAAACAAGTCTGTGCCTGTTTTAATCTTACTAAGTTCCCCTCTAGCTGTTTCCCCTTTTGGTTGGGGATATTGCCCATATTTGGTTCTACCTCTGGTGCAATCAGTTTATATCTGATTGTGTGGTATGGTATGCTGCCTTGCCTGAGCAAACCCTGGTCTAATTTATGAATAGATGTGGCCTAGATTAGCAGCTTTTGATTTTAATGTTTAAAAGGACATTATAAAAGATCTTTTATGTAATGCAATATGTTATTTTTTTCCTGTGAAAAATGCAACAAGAGGCACAAGGACTTGCCTGCAGCAAAGCTGATGAATTAAAACCAAGCAGGGGGAAGGGATGGTATAAATTACAGTTCCTTTCTTTGGAGTGCCTAAATAATACAGCTTAAAATAGAGATGGCAGTGCATTACCAGGAAATTATTCAATTTGATTTAATAACAAGCTGCTTTCACAATCTCTTGCAATTCTGCATGGTGTGTTTTGTATATGTGTATTATGCGTCAAAAACTGAACATCTGAAAGTGTATTTGTCTCCTAAACATATTAGTGGCTTATTTGAAAGTACTCATGGTTTCAGTGAGTGCCATGGACTTTTAACTATGATTTCTGCTGGCCTCTATGTTAGCAAACTATTTATTAACAAGAAATTGTCATTGGTGTTTTGTTTTTGTTGTAGTTATTTGTTGTTCTGCTTGGGTGCACGTATATAGATAAAATCGGGTGAATAAGATTGCCCACTTCTGTTACAGGAATGGTAATCAGAACACTGGGTGCTATTGCTTAAAATATTTTTAAACAAGCATCTGTTTGGAAAGGCTTACAGGTAAACCATCCAGGTGTTTTCCAGGGTTAGTCCCAACACTGCACTCATCTTTCCAGCTGAACTGTCTACTTAGGTCTTGCTGAGAAGATACAAGTGCTGCTTTACATTCTACATCTGTACTAGAAGTGAGGGGGAAAGGTTGGAGAACCATAGAATCATAGAATAGTTAAGGTTGGAAAGGACCTTAAGTTCCAACCCCCCTGCCATGGGCAGGGACACCTCACACTAAACCATGCCACCCAAGGCTCTGTCCAACCCAGCCTTGAACACTGCCTGTCTTCATCCGTCAAACTGATGTCTCTCCAATTTAGAGACAAGGATGTCATGCGGGACAGTGTCGAATGCTTTGCACAAGTCCCGGTAGATGACATCAGCTGCTCTACCCCTTTCCATCAGTTCCCTAGCCCCATCTTAGAAGGCCACCAGATTGGCCAGGCAGGATTTCCCCTTAGTGAAGCCATGCTGGCTGTCACCAAGCACCTTGTTGTTTTTCATGTGCCTTAGCATGCCATCCAGGAGAACCTGCTCCAAGATTTTGCCAGCCACAGAGGTGAGACTGACTGCTCTGTAGTTCCCTGGGTCATCCATTTTCCCCTTCTTGAAAATGGGGGTTATATTTTCCCTTTTTCCAGTCATCGGGAACTTCACCTGACTGCCATGATTTCTCAAAGATGACGGACGGTGGCTTAGCAACTTCATTCGCCAGCTCCTTCAGGACCCGCGGATGGATTTCATCTGGACCCATGGACTTGTGCACGTTCAGGTTCTTAAGATGGTCTCGAAGCAGATCCTCTCCTAGCTCCATGTTCTTCTTACACGATACTTCCCCGAGGGTTTTAATACTATCCTACAGACCTGAGTCACTTACTTGTGCTTCATGAGTGTTGCAGGGAAAACCTGCTCGGCCCAGACGGTTTAAACCGAACTGGGATCAAAACACTTTGTTGAGCTTTCGAGAACGTGGAATTAGGCAGCAGTCATAAGGTGTTGCGTTCAAGTAGTAGTACAAGAGGTAAACTGCCAGACGAGACACATGAATGTTAACAAACACAACCAAATATCTAAACACCCTCTGCTACAAACGTTACCCTGCGTAACAAACGCAGAAGAGATTTCTTGAATTCTCCTTTCCAAGAAGACCTCACCACAGGCAGTGTAGTAGCAAATGCCAATCGGTGTATTGATAAGGAATGGTGAGGAAATGCTGCATGCTCACTACGTCTCTGCCAAGTTCATACAGATGGAACCCAAACCCCTTTCCTTTCTCCTTCGGGATCGCCACTCTCCAATGACTGTACGTGGTATAAAAGCCTTTACGGATACAGTATGATCATACAGATTTATTTAGAGGGACACCCCGCGGCGATGCCCAGTGTGTGGCCACCATGGGCAGGGACATCCCCTGGGCCTCCTGGGCACAGGCGCTGCCTCAGGGCCAGCAGCCCAAAGGCCTTTCTCCAAGGGATGCTGGGTGAAGGGGCAGCGGCAGCAGCAGGGCTGCGGTGGGCAGGGCTGCAGGGGCCCCGTCACCCCCGTGTCATAGTGCCGGCACCCGGCCACGCAGCATCACAATGCTCCGGGGCAGTATGAGTCCAGCGCCCTCCCCTGCCCCACTGCCAGAGTGCCCGGCGCTGCCACCAGGACAGAGCTGGCAGGCGGAGGGCATCCGAGAGGCAGTCCTTGGGGCACCGGGGGAATTCCTGGCAGGGGGAAGGGGGTTGATGGGGGCAACCCTTGAAGCTGCACGAAGCTGCAGGAGGTTCTGTGCTGTGGTTCCAGCTCCTGGAGGGGCCACGCTCAAAGCTCATCGGATCTATGGATGGATGCATGGATGGAAATCCTGCCTCAGTCACTGGGGAGCTCGCCGTCCTCATCTCCTGGGCACCAGGGTATTAGGTGAGGGGGGGACTAAGGGAGGGAACACTTGAAGCTGCGAAGCTGCAGGAGGTTCTGTGCTGCGGTTCCAGCTCCTGGAGGGGCCACGCTCAAAGCTCATCGGATCTATGGATGGATGGATGGATGGATGGAAATCCTGCTTCAGTCGTTGGGGAGCTCGCCGTCCTCCTCTGCTGGGCACCAGGGTATTAGGTGGGGGGGGACTGAGGGAGGGAACACTTGAAGCTGCGAAGCTGCAGGAGGCTCTGTGCTGCGGTTCCAGCTTCTGGAGGGGCCACGCTCAAAGCATCATCGAGGGATCCTGCTTTGGTTGTCAGGGAGCTCGCCGTCCTCACCTCCTGGGGAGAGAGTGGCAGTAGCCAGAAGAAAAAGGATGCACAGGCGGCTCAGTGCCCTCCCCCAGGGCTCTGGAGCTCCCACTGCCAAGCACAGGAAGGATTCGTGCTCCGAGGATTCATCAGGCCAATGGCATTTTGCTGTTGTTGGAAGCCCCTGAGATGACTTCACGTGGAAGCAGAAAAAGCAGTGCCAGTGTCCCCTTGTCCCCTTAGAGGCGTAACCAGCATGTGGAGCGGGAGCAGGTCTTGCTCACGTGCTCAGGGAGTAGCCGACCGCCAGCACTGGGGTCAGGAAGGAATTTTCCCCCGGGGCAGATTGGCACCCGTCCCCGGGGGTTTTTTGCCTTCCTCTGAGCACGGAGCATGACCCCTTGTCAGGGCTCCTCGGTCCATTCTGGCTGCGTTATCGCCCGGTGCTCATGCTCCGCGAAGGCGGCCCCTCGTGTCCTGCAGCTGGGGGAGGGAAGTGCTTTTTTCCCCCCAGGCTGGACTAGCAAGCGTCCCTGGGGTTTTTTGCCTTCCTCTGCAGCCGAGCACAGCCCCTTCACGGGGCTCCTTTGGGTCATGGTGTCCCAAAGGCAGCTGCTCGTGCTCCACGCAGGTGGCCCTCGTGCCCCGCATCCGGGGGGAGGCAGCCTTCTGCACTCCCAGGCTGGCCCCAGCGTGGCCCCGGGACTCGCTGCTGTCCTCTGGAGTACTGAGCACCAGCCCTCGTCAGCTCTTCCCTGGCCCTTTCTGGCTGGGTTCTTTCTTGCACTGCTCTCGCAACACCACGGCGCCGCTCCTGCCCTGGCTTTCCTTTCTCAGGCTGCAAGGGAGGGTTTTTCCAGCTAAACTGAAGGGTCTAAGCTAAACCAGACTAAAATTAACTAAGCTAAACTAAATCAAATCACTTGATTTAGAAATAAATCAAATACTCTTTCTACCCGTAACCGTTCTGAGTTGTGTCTTTGAAAGTGGTTTTGGTGCTGAAATTCCCTTGGCATTTCAGGTAAATACGGATCTCCTCATTGTACAACTTGTGAGTGCAGGGAAGGGGAGGGAATAAAATGCAGCAGAATAGAACAGAAGAGAGTGGAATGGAACTGAACAGAATGCAACAGAAAGCTCTGCTATGTTATGCATATAGAATCATAGAATAGTTAGGGTTGGAAAGGACCTTAAGATCATGGGCAGGGACACCTCACACTTAACCATGTCACCCAAGGCTCCTTCCAACCTGGTCTTGAACACTGCCCGGGATGGAGCATTCACAACTTCCTTGGGCAACCCATTCCAGTGCCTCACCACCCTTACAGTAAAGAACTTCCTCCTTGCATCCAATCTAAACTTGCCCTGTTGAAGTTTTAACCTGTTACCCCTTGTCCTGTCACTGCAGTCCCTAATGAAGAGTCCCTCCCCAGCATCCTTAGAGGCCCCTTTCAGATACTGGAAGGCTGCTATGAGGTCTCCATGCAGCCTTCTCTTCTCCAGGCTGAACAGCCCCAGCTTTCTCAGCCTGTCTTCATACGGGAGGTGCTCCAGTCCCCTGGTCGTCCTCGTGGCCCTTCTCTATACTTGTTCCAACAGTTCCATGTCCTTCTTATGTTGAGGACGCCAGAACTGCGCATAACACTCCCAAGTGAGGTCTCACAAGAGCAGAGTAGAGGGGAGGATCACCTCCTTCGACCTGCTGGTCACGCTCCTTTTGATGCAGCCCAGGATACGGTTGCCTTTCTGGGCTGTGAGCGCACACTGAAGCCGGCTCATGTTCATTTTCTCATTGACCAACAGCCCCAAGTCCTTCTCCGCAGGGCTGCTCTGAATCTCTTCTCTGCCCAACCTGTAGCTGTACCTGGGATTGCTCCGACCCAGGTGTAGGACCTTGTACTTGGCATGGTTAATCTTCATAAGGTTGGCATTAGCCCACCTTACAAGCATGTTATCTTTGGCTAAGAAGTGGCATCTCAGAAACTCTATGTCTTGTCTTGAACAAGATCACATTGCTTATGGTTCCTGAGCAATACTTGCATTGTAAAGCTGAAGTTTTTCAACAAGGCAAGCATATACTTTTTTTAAATGATGATTCCAGTGTATTTCAAGTCCACTGTAAGACATAATAATCAGCTGTCATCTTGAGAGATGCTGTAGAATTGTTTCAGTAATAAATAAATGTCTTGTGATATCTACCTTAGAGTTAACGATTTAATGTTTTTCACGCCCCAGCATCTCATGGCTGTCCTTTGTGCTCTTGTACCTAACAACAAATAAGGGAGTTTGTTGGTTTGTTTTACTACTGTAGTGTATTCTGATTTGTAAGGGAGCATTCTAAAATTGTTTGCTCTTTAACAATACGTATTTTCTCTCAATAGCCAACTACTCCACCAAGCCAAGGAAGGCCTGATTCACCAGTTTATGCTAATTTACAAGAACTGAAAATATCTCAGTCTGCACTTCCACCACTACCTACAAGTGCTCCGGTCCAAATAAATGGGGAATGGGAAACCCATAAAGATACGACAGGACGCTGTTATTACTACAACAGAGGATCACAGGAACGAACCTGGAAACCTCCACGGTGGGGCCGAGATGCAAGCATTAATAAAGGGGATACCCAGAGCCATGCAGATCATGAGGTAGTTGTTCTGAGACCACAAGCAGTGAGATTGTAATGCACGTGAATGCTGTTTTGCTGTGGAATTTGGTATTGCTGAGTTTTGGGGTGTCAAGGAATGTCTTCATTTGTCTTCTTGGTCATGTGTCTTGGTATGAAGTTGTAAACAGTTTAGCTCTTTAATTGCTTTTGTGTGCAAGAATGAGTACATGAGCTGTTTATGAGAGTAATAAGTAAGTAGTAAACAGGTACTGCAGCTTTTCTTTTAAAGGTAAATGAAAACAAAGGAAAACTAATATATTTTGAAACTCAATAGGACTATAAATGACAGTAGAATAAGACAACCTTTGTAACTTCTCTGACAGAGAATGTGTTCTCTTTCCCAATGTATTTGGCACGTTTTTGGGGAGAGGAGGGGAAATGTGACAGTGCTTCTAGAGCAGGATTTATAGGGACATGTTGAAAAAGGCAAAGGAATTATTTATTTTTTCTCCAGACCAGTCAAATAAATGTTAAAACAAAGGCAAGGGATATACAGGTGTTTGCTACTGCTGGGTTATTGCTGTGGCAGTTAATTTTAAGTATGATATATTTTTCTTAGAGGAAAGTATTTTTGTAGAGGGGAATTAAGACAGATTTAGAGATCAAGATAGATGTAGAAAACTTGAGAGTTCTGGAGTCAAACCCAGGCTTAATAGAGTTTGACAGCACTTTTCTCCCACATAAAAAAGGACATAATTGAAGCTTCTATCAAATTAAAAGATTGATTTTTATTTTTGTACTTAAATTTATACATATATTAATAATATGTTCTATAATGCTTAAAGAACATTTTTTAAAATATTACTTCAAACTCAAATTCTATTTAATGAATTATTAAAAAGGTGGAATAATAAGAATATAAAATAAGTTTAATTGGATACCTTGTTGTAGCTTTTTATTTGACCATTTGCTTAGGAGATTTGAATTTATCACTTGTCAGTGATTTCTGCCTTGGATAGCTGTAGACCAAACTGGGAGAAAGGGCAGTTAAAGGAGCAATATTTTGTTGTCAATTTGTGTTAACTCTGAGAAAATGCCTTTCTTCATTCTGTGAATGACACCCTAGAGAACAGAAGACAAGATCATTAAAATTACTGTGCTAGAAGCTCTGCCTAGCCAAGTGTCTAGGTCCAAGGTAGCAAATGCTGGTGGGGGGAGGATATCCACCCCAGCTCTTGGAAATTGGCTATAGAAGCTTTTGACTATATTATGTTCAGGCCATGGACAGGTTCTGTAGATGTATCAATGGTTGTTTTTTTTTCGTTATGCAAACCTTTTGCAAAACCTTTGGGCAAAGCTTTGCCACAGACCTTGCTTAAGAGAGTTGAAATGTACCATGAAGTTATTTATGTTAAAAACAGATTTCGGCTAATATTTGAGGTGCAAATATATTCAGTGCAGCCAGTTGCTAGGGAGAGCCAGGCATTGATTCGTGTGTGTTTTATCTGAACTACAGTGGTTCAGATAAAGCAAAGGAATAGTTGGGAGATGGATATTACTATTTAAATATGCTTAAAATTGTGCTTTTGTTTTTAAACAGTACTTAGGTTAATCAGTTTTCTGATTGAAAGAAAAAGCAAACATCAAGAAATCTTCTACATATTTCACTTTTACATAGCTTTTCAAATATTAATGGTTTAGGTGGATTTCCTCTGGAGCCTATTACAGTATTTAGTTTTAAAATTTAATTGTGGAATGCTCAAAGATTTTAGATTGCTGGAAGCTCTGTCGTAGGTGTCTACTTCTGGAGTGGTAGTGCCAGAAACAGGAGAGAAAGGAAAAAGGGAAGCTTTTATTGCCTTTGGCAGTGCCCTTCATAGCAGCCCTTACATCTGCAAGCATTTGAACAGCCAAATTCTCTTGCCACAGGCTAGTGGCAGCAACAGGTAAACTGATAAAATGTTTGTGGCTGTTACTTTGGTATCTCTGACGATGGTCTGTTAATTTATCACTGGCTGTCCTTTTGCTGGATAAGACTCCTGTTTTTAGTATGGATAAGGTGATTGCTTTTTTGAGTAGTTACTCTCCTTGTAGTAAGTGTAACTGGCTTTCTGTTGTTATCATTCTTCCTCCTTTTCATGGAAGGACTTCCGGTAAATCTTCCTCCTCTGCAGATGATCCCTCCAACTTGTACTCATTCATCAGTACCATAACTTCGAAATTTAAGTACTGTGATTTCTGAACAGCAGGATGTGTTCCATCTGAAATGTTATGCCTTCTACCAGGCAAGGATCCACGATAGTGTGAAAGCCAGTGTGCACGGAATTCCTCAGGAGTCTGTGGCATAGATATTGTTTTGGGAAATGAATGCAGGGAGATTGCTTGATTGCTTTTTTTCTTTGTGTGTGTGTGTTTTTTTTCTCTTTGATGTATGGAATGGATACTTTGAATAATACTACAATGTCAGCAAGGACATGAACAAGGTGTACAAGGAAACAAATTGTTTGACATGTCTGTGCAAAAATCTTTTCTACTCTACACACCAAACTTGTTCCTTATATTATAATTTACTTCTACTTTCAGAAAATAATCTTAAACCTCAGCTAGCTGTGCCTGGTAGAAAGCCTTGCTTTTGCATTGCTTGTTGTGATATGCATCAGAGTTAGAAGGAGGAGAGCAAGTGGAAATTCGTAATATTTCAGGAGGCATTCAGAGAATCATAGAAAGGTTAGGGTTGGAAAGGACCTTAAGGTCATCTAGTTCCAACCCCCCTGCCATGGGCAGGGATGCCTTACACTAGACAGTGTTGCTGACCATCTTGTCCAACCTGGTCTTGAGCACTGCCAGGGATGGAGCGTTACCACTACCTTGGGCAACCTGTTCCAGTTCCTCACCACCCTCACAGTAACGAACTTCCTTGAATCTAATCTGAACTTCCCCTGTTGTCGTGGTTTAAACCCAGTCAGGTAATTCGTTCGCTCACTTCCCCCCCTTTCTTGCCCTCCCCCTGCTCTTGGAGGGACGGAGAGGAGAATCGAAAAGAATGCAACTCCCACAGGTTGAGATAAGAACAGTTTAGTAACTAAGGTATAACACAAATCACTACTGCTACCACCAGTGATAATAATGATAAAGGAAATAACAAGGGAAGAGAATACAACATCTCACCACCAGCCGACCGATAACTCGCCCCCCAAGCCCGACCAAGCTTTGACCGATACCTCCTCCAACCCTGCCGTCTCCCAGCCCTTCCGGCTAACTCCCAGTTACCTCCTGTGCATGACGTGCTGTGGTATGGAATACCTCTTTGGTCAGTTTGGGTCAGGTGTCCTGTCTCTGCTTCCTCCTGGCTCCCCCTCTTCCCTGGCAGAGCATGAGGCTCACAAAGTCCTTGGCCAAACCAAAATATCCTTGTTATCAGCTCTGTTCCCGAGCTGAAAGTCAAAACACTGCACTGCACCAGCTACCAAGAAGGAGAAAAATGACTGCTACTGCTGAACCCAGGACACCTGTGTAAGTTTAAGACCATTACGCCTTGTCCTATCACTACAGTCCCTGTTGTACAAAACCTGTTGTATAAATACTGTAAAATACTGGGCTCTACAAAGGTGCAATTGGAGTTTCAAGTTGTCCTTAATGATTATTGTGTTTCCAGATACTATTTGGGAATGGAAGAAAAGGGTTTAGGTATAAAGTTATGGTGTTGGCAGAAAACCAAGGTAGCGTGTCTTCCAAGATTTTTGAGGCAATCCAGATTACTAAAGCCAAGTCTCTTCATTCAGTAATGTAAATTTGTGGGAATAAAATTTAGATCAGAGTTTAAAATTGAGTAGCTGAAATGTGGTATAGTAGAATTAAAAATTATATCAGTATAAACCAGTTGTTCTGAAAATACTTTGAATTGCTTAGCAATTATCAAATAATTCTGTACTGTAAAAATGCATCTCTTGCTCCCTGATGTAAGGTATAAAAATGTGAACTCCCTGAATTTATTACTATTCTCTTTCTAGTCAAATAACCTTTGATCTTTCAGATTTTAAACACTTTCATTCTCAAAATCGCCTTGTATGTTTCCAACTACTTGTAGCATCTTTCATCAGAAGAAAACGACCACAGTTCTTGTTACAGCCAGTCAGATAGTCAGTATGGTTCTCCTCCAAAGGGTTGGTCAGAAGAGTTGGATGAACATGGTCAAACCTTATATACCAATGACTATACTAATGAAAAGGTACTATTTCCTTCTTCTCGTCATGTGTTCTAAATCTTTTCCACTAATTCACTGTTAGAAATACAGATTTCTTTTCCAGAAGTGCATACCTCAGCGGTATCCTCTTGTTTTTTTTTTTTTTTAAAATGCATGAAACTTTAGCAACTGAACTGACTTTTTTTTATGTATGTTCTTTACTACTTAGAAAAAGCTTTCTTATTTTCAGCTGGATATTAGATTACATTAAATGAACATGTTATGTGTGTATATATATATATATATATATTAATTCCTGCCCTCCCTCATCTTCTTAGTTACACTTCAGGAACGAACTTCATATCAATATAATGTTTTTCTTACTGTCTTATAAAAGTTGTTCTTGTCTAGATAGGCCTTCCAGTTAGGATGGTTTCGAGCTGAAAATAATACTGCTTTATCAGTTTCATCCTTTACCAGAGATTTTCAGTACTGCTTTCAGATGTAGGCAAACTTCTTAATTGAACTACAGCTGTATCAGCAGATTTATGTTCTGTTCTAATTATCTAATTGCTGCTGACAACTTAGTGTGATTCTGGGTATGGCATAAAAATCTGCTCCGCATAGGATAAATGACTCCATGTTTGTATTTGTAAGCAGTCAGGTTTTTGTAACTGTTCACCAAAGTTGCATTTCGTTTTGTTTTTTAACTTCAAAAAGTGGTCACGGAAACAGTAGATAATTGTATTATAGCACCACCTCTTCTGCAGTTGATGTATGCAAGTTTGTTTTGAAGTCTTTAAAGAATTGAGTTTTATGTCCATTTGGGAATCTTATCCTGCTTAATCTACCTCACTTTCCGATGTTTTAGCAAGCATGCAAACTTTTTTTTTTTTTAATTGCACTAGGATTGGTAGAAAATAGTACTTCCTATCCCAGCTTATTGGAAGACAGTCTTGTGAAATCTGTATGACCCAAGAGCTTTGTTGTGTTTCTATGCATATTTTTGTGTAATCTTCTTGTAGATGTTTGCTCATTACCGTTTTTCCCTTTCTACATAACTAGTCACAGTTTTCATAACTCTCTTAATTACTCTTTCATTACCTCTCTTAATTGTGGGAGCTGCATGTAGAGGTTAAGTAAATATCTGTTTCGTGATTTATCTAGGAACTGCATCTCATGTTCCTGTTGATGTATTAAAAATTGAGTTGTTCACAAAGTGAACAACTTAAATTATCTTAAATTATCAGCAGTTGCTGGCTGAGCTTCTTGTAATTCTGTGATTTGATGCATAAAATCCTTATGCAGATTTGATGCAAAGATTGTGCCTCTGTAAAAGTGAGATATGGCATCTTCAAAAATACCTATTTATCGCAATCTCTTGGGTGATATTGCAGGACTATTTTCTGAAGAGTTATACATAAAAAGTATTAGTGAAATCAATTCAGGAAGCTGAAAATTGTGTTGCTGTCACTGCTAACTAACCTTGGTTAGCTAATGGAGGTTGTGTGCTAGATGCTGCTGAAGTGGATGGCACTTTGTTGAAAATTAACTTTAAATCCCAAGTGTCAGAAATTTAGTGTGTTACGACTGTCATGCTGATTGCATTTCCTGTTGTACATTTTCTTTTTTTCTTCTACAGTGGATAAAACATGCAGATGAACAAGGTAGACCATACTACTACAGTGCTGATGGTTCCCGATCAGAATGGGAATTACCTAAGGTGAGTGACTTAAAAAAGGAACTTTGACAACTTGGGACTTTCAGCTCCTCTTCAATAAATGCTCTATAGGGCCTTTAACACGAGTTATTCACAAGAAGAGGTCTCACATATTGCACTTGGTTATTTCTTGCATTATTTGTGGAATTTCTGATCAAGAGAAAAAAATACTCTCAAGGACCATGAAAAATGGATGTATGTAACTATTCAGATGTCAAAGAAGATCTTACCTTTGCTGAACTGAGCTTTTCATGCAAGGCTGCAAAATGATGTATGTGATCTTGCTGTGATAAAGAAAGTTCTGTAGGAAAAAAGATTATTTTTTTTTTTTTAGTACAAAATGTTCCTGAGAAACTGTAGTCTATTTTTATTTATGTTTATACAGGCAGGTGTTGAAAACCAAAACTTTCAGTAGAGTTTTGTGGTATTTTTGAGGATGATGCAGTTTCACCAGAAATGTGTTCTGGTATTTATTAATTATGTAAGTAAACCAGGAATTTGTAGGAAAATAACAGAGCTAGGGACACTTGGTATGTGAGGATGTACCTAATACGGTTTAGTTCTCATTTTGACTTTGAAAAACTACTGGGTGTTTTTCATAATGATGTAACTGTGTATGTCTTTCCTGTCACTAGGCTGTTAGTTCAATCCTACATAGTAAGATGACTATTAAAAAGAAAGCTTCATGCACAATGTGTGTCTAAGTATACAAAAGAGCATGTTTCTCAATTACTACTCCTTCAGGCCAAGAATTGGTGTCCTAAGTTGCTTTCACTTAGAAAGGACCCACCTCAATAGACAGTGCTTTCATAGTATTTTTGAGAAAATACTTACAATTGAAATTTATGAATGAAGCTGTATGCTAGACTGTTTTATTATGTCAGTAAGAGAATTTGTATTGGAGTCACTGAAGAGTTGAGTTAGGTTTGTGAATTCTCCTGTGTTCATCTGATGTGTTAAGTACCTTAAGTTTTGTAAGATACATAAACCTAACAATTTGTAACTGTTGGTTTTAAAAGCTCCTTATTTATTGATTAGCTATTAGATTAAAAGTCTGGAAAATCTGCTAGACCAGGTTTTACCAGAAGCAATTGTTTGTTCTGTCTGTATAACTGCAGTTAATTTTGGGGAATAATGTTTTGGCTACTTCATTCTGTGACTTCTGCAATGCAGAAAATTTTGACTGTGAAGTTGTTTTCCATGAAAATAGATTGGATTGGATTTGAACTAAATATCAAATTAAATTGGCTTTAATCCAACTACAGCAAGACATAAAGGTAATCCAGAACTGCTACTTGATTCATATTAGCATAAAGGCATGGGGCATCTAGTATTTTGTGTGTTAGTACATGAAATTCTAACTGAACAGTAGTTCTAAACAAACATCTGATCTCCACTGTATTAATAGCTACTTACAGAATGAAACATAACATCTGTTTTGGAGTTCTGATTTAGTTCTTGCTTATATGAAAATTGTCACGTATTGCTGCTACAAATTTTCATTGAAAATTGCTTCTCATGAGCTATTTGGGCAGAATGTACTTCCTGAAACGAGTAAATCTTGTGTGGCAACAAATACAACATTAATAAAAGTGTCTGTATCTGAAGAACATCCAGCAGAACTGTTACACTTCTAACTGAAGTGTGATTGAAGCTTAGTGTCTCAAATCTTGCGGAAGCTGGTTCCAAAAGTGCTTAGGAACAAGTGAATTGAAAAGACAATGTAGGCTACAGAAAAGTTATTAAGAAAAAAAATAATCCGTATTGAAAACTCATGAGTGGTGAAAGAAAACTGTAGGAAGACTTCAGCTCTTGTTTAAATGAAAATTAAGTTACTAAGTGTCCTGGTTTCAGAGGTAACAGTTTCGTGGGTTGTGTTTTTTGTTTTGTTGGGTTTTTTGTTTTTTTTTTTTTCTTTTTGGGGGTTTTTGGTTTTGTTGTTTGGGTTGTTTTTCTTTTTCCTAGCAGCTGGTGCAGTGCTGTGTTTTGGCTTTAGTCTGAGAGCAATGCTGATAACACACCAGTGAGTAATGCTTACCCTGATGAAAGACTTTTCAGTCTCATGCTCTACCAGTGAGGAGGGGCACAGGAAGCTGGGAGGAAGCAGAGACAGGACAGCTGACCCAAACTAGCTAAAGGGGTATTCCGTACCACAGCATGCCATGCCCAGTATATAAACTGAGGGGCATCACCCAGAAGGGCAGATCGCTGCTTAGGTTGGGCTGCTGGAGTCAGTCTGGATGTCAGTTGGCAGGTGGTGAGCAATTGTATTGTGCATCACTTGTGTTTATTGGGGTTTTTCCCTTTCCTCTTTTAGTTTTATATTCTCTCTCCATGTCATTTCTATTATTATTAGTAGTAGTATTTTGTACTTCAGTTGCTGAACTGTTCTTATCTCAACCCGTGGGGTTTTACATTCTTTTAATTCTCCTCCCCATCCTGCATGGAGGAGGGGAGGTGTGTGAGGTAGGTAAGCAAATGGCTGCATGATGCCGAGTTACCGGCTGGTTCTAAACGAGGATACTAGAGAAAAAACCCTACTTTTGGTCAGTTTCTTCCCTGGTGATTTAGTTCAAATACTGCCTTCCAAAACTTGTTGTGAAATGAAGTGACAGAATAGCATGGTCATGCAGTGCTGTTAAACCAGAAAAAGAAGATAATAATTTTGTTAGATGATTCTTAATAATTTAGACTTTGTTAGAACTAAAAATTTGAAGTAGCATATTATCTGAGCTAATACTAAAACATTAAAATTTTCCTGCTGGAGACCTGAATGCTGTCAAACAGAGCACGCTATCTAAAAAATTTCAAGGAAACATGAAGACATGATGCAGATAATACCAGGAAGATATCGTGCGATCAAATGGAAAAAGAAAATAAAGATGAAAACATGTAAATGGGGCCTACTTGTCTTACAGTAAATTTGTCTTATTCTGAGCTGTGCTACTTAGTTTGGAGGTAACATACTGTGTGTTGGCGTTAATATCCACTGTAAGTCTATGCACTAAACAGTATCATTAGCAATAGTGAATCCTGTTCACATTTTTATCATAAACTTTGGGATTGCTTGGTGAAAGTTGAGACAGTCTCAGCCGATGTGAGGATCTGGATGGTTTTTAACGACAAAAGTGCAAGTGATATGACAAACCTGCTTGTCCCAGTGCTCTCCTCATTCTGCATGTGTTCTGTTTAGGTTCTGTTCCTTCAGCGCAGCTGACTCTTCCAACTGCCAGCAGACATCCTGTGGCAGAGAATGAGGAATTTTCTTTCCCTAGAGAAAAAAAGGGAATGAAGTCCTTAGAAAGACAAAAATTACCGTTCTGTTGTTGTTGTTTGTTTATGTAGGTGTAAGAAAAGTGTTATTGATTTAGTTGGTAAGAAAAGCAGAAGCTGTAACATCGGCGTTAGGTCCATCACAGCACCAATAAAGTTTATTCGAAGCCAGTAACAGCAGTAGCACTAAAGAGCGGTTTTGTTTTGAAGCAACATGTAAATTTTTTTTTCCTTCTAAATCTTTTGATTTCAAGCAGTTTGTTGGGACAGCTGCAAATAACAGAGTGTACAAGGTGCTAAAGGTACTAGGATACCAGAGTATTTGTAAATGCTGCTCTCTTGATCTTTGATCGCAAGAACTTAAAATGCTTTACAAACTTTCACTGTGTATCTGTTGCTTCCCACTCTTCTCTCCCTTCAACCACCCATCTCCTTTCATCTGGCTGAGGATGTTGTTAATGCAAACCAAGAAGAATCTTTTTCTGTTTCTTAAAGCTGACAGATCTGTGTCATCTCTGTAAGAATGGGGACAACTGCTACAAATAACTTGAGGCTGTTACATTTATTTCAGACACAATCGGGCTAGGACAGAGCCTTGAGCCATCCACAAATGAGGTCAAAATTAAATGTAAATCACTCAGCCAGTTGAGAGGGTTAGAAAATTTTATACCAAGGCAAAGAAAGCTTTTAAGTAACTGGTGAAGGCATTGAACAAATTTAGCAATCAAAATAACCCTGCGTAACCTAAATTTATCCCACCAGTGTCCTTACCCTACACCAAGAGCTGTTGTACCAAGAATTCTCTGTAACTTGATGTATGCAGTCAGGGTATGAACAACTGGCTTGTGTTCTCCTTTCCTGACAGGAGATGCTCCCAGTGAAATGGGGAACTGAAGGGATGTGCCAGTAATGGGTTCATGTAATGGGACAAATTTGAGTTTGTGGAGGATTCTCAAGGAGCGGTAGTGTGTATGTTTGGAGTTTCATGCTGCAGTATCAAAAGCTTTAGAATTAAGCAAACAGTGCCATACCCTTAGAAGGTGCTGTTAATGTTCATGGTGTAGCAGATGTGATGTTAAGGTACGTGGTGTAGCAGAGATTGTTCTATCAGGCAGTGCGTAGTCTTGAATGGGTCAGTTTTATTGCAGTGTACCGCCCTTGCCTGATCTGTTTTCAAGATTACACCAAGGCTTAGGCACAGGAAGCCTGCTCAGAGTTACGAAAAACAAGATTTTTGTGTGAGGGAAGAAGAGCCCAACCTAGTTGTTTATCATTACTGATAAACAGTGGGAAATATTGCAAATGCCTGTAGCAGAGGCAACAGATCTGCAGGTGGAGGCGTATAGAGTGTCAGTCAACCTGATTTGAAACTGTTCTGGAAGGCTTTTTGAACCAAGATGATTGGGTGGCAACAGACCGAAGAGTAGCAGGGGTGGTGTCATCTGACTTGGCTGGGCTACTGGTGCTGGCTGCTTCTCATTAGCCAGCAGACTCTACCTGATCTAGAGGATGGCTAGTTCAGTTGGATAATGCAGAGCCTGCAACAGTATCTGTATTTCACTCTGATTCTCTTTGATGATCATGGATCAGTCCATTTATTTTAAAAGTGGAGACTTCTCTTGAGCCCAGAAATATATAAGCTTTGTCTTTCCCCCCCTGCTTAGTACTGTTTTACTATTTGTAATGAATAAAACAAAATCCCCAAAAAACCCCTCATAAACACCTGAGTGAAAGATGTTTACTTTACACCTCTGTGGTGAAAAATGGGGCAAAAATGTCAAATGTTCCCTTTAAAGACTCATCAGTTTAATTACGCTGTTTATATTGCCAATGCAAATTATTTAAACTGCTAAGATATATATAGCTCAGTGTTCCTGAGTTGTTAGCTGTGCTTTGTTAATGAGCTCCATACACTGTTGCTTTGCTTTCTTATTAAATATGCTCTGTAAAACTAGATTTTCATATTACTTTATAGGTCCTTTCCCCTTCAAGATGGGGTTGTCTATTAGATAAGTTAATTCTGACAGCTTGTGATGGTATCACAGGCACCTTTTAAATAGAGATCACCTGTAATTAGGCCTGTGTCAATATCCTAACTCTTAACATAGATTTAAATTCAAGACAACAGTCTTTGACTATTTAAACTTCAATTCCTCCAGTTACTCAAATGAAAAGTGCATAGAGGATTTTCATAAATAATATTCACTGGTGTCACTAAAGTGTAAGTCTATTTCTGAAATAAGTGGTTCTATTTCATAGCAAGAAATAGGTTTGAAATGCCCACTTAAATATGTTAGAACTGCTGCAAGGAACAGTGGCAACCTTCTGTGATTTAGATACAGTTTCACTGAAAATGGTTTAGATTTAGTTGTAGTACCAGTGGGCAGTTCTGCTGCATATTGCTTAGCTTTCTGCCACAGTTTTGAGTTGTAGGAGCATCTGCAGAGTGGATGTTTCCATAACAAGAAAGTAAACTAGTATTAGATTGCTTGCAGCATGAATGATGGTTCAGCTATTGATATAAGAAGGGGACAGTTACTACTCCTCACCGCTGTAAAGCAGTTGTCATGTGGGTGTAGATGTGTTGAGCCCAATACAAAGTCAGTACAATCTCGGAAGTGAATTTCTGCAGTGATAACCAATACGTTTCTGTATGTACAAGAACTACCAGCTTCTATTCTCGGTACTGCTTGATTCATTCACCTAGGAATATTTTACTACTCTTGTGCATATTGAAATACTTCAATGAAATGCTAATGTTACTTACCTTTTCAGCATCTTATTGATGCACTGGAGCATTAACTTCGTTCACAGCAAAATACAAACCTAACGCATGCATAGTTACATAGTAGTACAAGTGTACTACTGCCATGGTAGTAATGCTGGTTCTTTATTTGGGCAGGAAACGTAACTGTGTTCTGCAACTTAGCTTAAGTTTAGCATTTTTGTTAATTAGGTTAAACCTTGCCATGCTTTGTTGGTATGTGTAGGTATAGGCTAGGGTTGTCTTTAAAGACCTGAGGCTCTGAGCTTATGGTAGGAATCAGCAACAAAACTATGGAGTTCAGTGTGTTTGCAAAGATTGTTGCTTTAGCCTTTTTAAGTAAAAAGGACACTTGACTTTCCTTTGTTACTTCTCACCCAGTGGATTCTTGTCCTTTACATGTCTCTGCAAATACTGCCTTATGTTTCTCTTTTTGTGTAGATTTTAGTCTTCTGTTGCCGAGTAGAAAGAATTTGTGATGACTTGAAAAAGCCATATACTGATATTGTCTCTTCTTGTTTGTATTTTTAGTATTAAACTCTGTTACCAAAGAGTTGTTAAAAATTTATTATTTTATTGTGTAATTCATTGTAATTGTGTATAATTTAGAATGGCAGTGCTGCTAAGTATGCTGCAATGCTGGTATCTAATCAAATGCTGGGTCCTTCTTGTGACCTCCTTCACATTTTCTCAGCTTGTACTTTGGATGCTCCTCTGTTATTAGAAAACCTATGTTATGATAAATCCTTTCTCTCCTTGGCTATTACAGCTCTGCTGAGTCTTAAACTTGATCTAAACACCTTGCTGCAGGATAGTAGGGTTTTCCTTTTCTTGCACAAGAGCCGGACAGGTGGTATGGTACTGTTAGTGCAACAGGAAGAATGACTATTAAAATCTTTTATTTATTCTAATTCCGTGTTAGCTCTTAATACACTGGTCGGTTGCAAATCCAGCAGTAGGCTGTTGCACAAGAAATCAAACTTCCGTCTGCCAATGGACAGTATTATCCCAATAGGCCGGTCTTGGTTACTGCATTGGAGAGGACTACAAGCAGAAAGAACAGTTCTTGAAGACTAAATGCAAAATTCAGTGGCCTTCAAACCAAGGCCATTTTCACAGCCTTGAGTGACATCAGGAATCTGAAAGTTTGCAGTGTTAAGAAGTATGAATGGTATGTTCAAGTCTTGTTCACATGAATTAGATTCTACTTATAGTTTGATTTTTCTTTTTTCTCTTATTTAGTATAATGCTTCACCACAGCAGCAAAGAGATATAATAAAGAGTAGGAGTCTGGACAGGAGGCTACAAGAACCAATAGTTTTAACAAAATGGAGGCACAGCACAATTGTGTTGGATACCAATGATAAGGTAGGAGCAAGTTAAACAGCATCCTGGAATACAAACTGCTTTTGATGTGTGAAATATTTAATGTAACAGAAATAAGTATGCATGAATTTCTGAAATACCATTTTTCTTCTGTTGTATCATTGTGTATACACTGCAACCAAGTGCTGTTCAACAACTTTGCTACTATTACTTTGTGAGTAATAGCTCATTTCTTGTTATTCTTCAAGTATGTTAAGTGGTGTTAGTTCAGGGTTTGGTGTGTACAGCTGTTTTACTTACAATTTGGAATTTCCTAATTCAGTTTAGGCTATGGAGTGTAATTAGTATTTGAATTCAAGAGTTAATGGATGTGGGTGAGGTGCTCATGTAAAGTATGCTGAAATGTCATGCCTCAATGTTTCAATTATAGGAAACACCAAGTAGGAATACACTTGAAAGATTGCAGATGAATAACTGAAATATTCATAGAATTGAAATAAAAGTTGCACTTGCTAAACTAAAAACTATGCCTAAAAGATGTAAGTATTAGTTTTATATACTGGACTTATCCCATTAATGACTGTTTCATTGACCTCCACTGTAATATCTTAAGGAAAGAAGAAAAGCTCTGTGTGGTTACAGCAGAGTTATAATATTGTTTTTGAAGGACAGACAAGAGTACTGAAAGTGCTGAAACACTTGGCTTTGGTCCTGTCCAGAGCTGAGCTGGGAGTTTAGTCTGAAAAGAGCTGTTGATTAGTAACAACAAAAGCTGTTTTCTGCCCATTCTTAGGGCATGTTCTTGATAGTCTGTGCAGTAATAGATACTGTTTAGGCCAACAAGAAGACAGAGCCTCTCCCTTGCTTTCTCTCTGCCTGTTTCTCTCCAGTTTGATTTTTGTCCCAGCTGTTTCTGCTTCTGCCTGAGACATTCAGCCTGGGGGTGGGGAGGGTCAATGTGAGCTGAGTGGGGAGGAATTGAGATGGGTTATTGTAGGACTGTAACTTGCTGGGTTCTGTAACTTCTCAGCAACCCATCCCAAGTTTCTTGGAAACAAATACTTTGTAATGCTGAAATCATATCACAGACTACTCAGAATGAGATACCAGGAAACAGCATTACAGCTCCTCTTTTCTAAAGATACAGGGGAAAATGGGATGAATGTAGATTTGGGAGTATGAAGAAAAGCCTAGAAGTGGGACAGTAAAATCACAGATGTCAAAGAAACCTTAAATGGGCAAAACACAGTACTTGTAATGAAAATGGATCTGCTGCCCACAATATTAGTTGCTTGACCTGTTGCTTCTGGCCTGTTTTAGTGACTTTACTTGCTGAAATAGAGTATAGGAGAACGGGTTGTCATGAGCTGACTTAATTCCTAGAATAGGATTTATTGGATTTGATCTTAAGCTTTTGAGCTGTCTGTTTAGAAAATATCAAATGTGATGTTGAGGAGCAGTGGACCATGCTTGTCTTGGGCTTTCCACCTGTACAAATTAGTTTAACTTGAGTGATTCTGAGATCCCTATACGGCTCCTTTCCCCTCCCTTCTCCTCCTTATGTATCCTGTATCGAGTGTGTCGTGATATTGCATGAGAGACAGTCTAGATGGAGGAGTCCTGATAAATCAAAGCTGGGTAAACACTTCCAGCCTGGTGCAGTTTACTCTTCATAGGTATGAGGAGTAAATAAGAAAGAAAATGAACAAATCTATTTTGGAGATGGCTTAAAGTTTTGGCCTCACTTCTAAAGACTTACCTTTTCATTTTTGGCATAAAGTTTACTTCTGTTCTGGAATGACCTCTAGTGCTGCACTGAATGAAGAAGCTCTTTTAAAACACTGAATATGTTGGTTTACTTTTCTCCAAGACTCAGTGTTCAGACACTGACACCTTAAACCTAGTGAAGCAAACATGAAAGTGTACAAATGCCTAGTGTAATAACCAAAACAAACTGTATATATGAGCCACATTTGTTAATAAAAAGTCAGTAGCTTAAAGTTACTTTTAACAGCTTCAAGATGTGCAGGCAGCATGCATTATTTTGAATGGTAAAGAGACTATATATAGTTCATATAACAGCACAATGTTAATGCTTTGAAAAAATACTAAAAATGTGTAGTGGAACATTAACTAGTGTTCTGTGGAAAGAAAGGATTTGTTTAGTGCATTGATGCACCTGTTTTATTACCACTGGCAGGCACACTGTTATACATCCTGCTTTAAATTAGTACGTGGAAAGGAAATAATTCATGACCAGAAATACTGGACTTCTTGTTTCAGAGTTCCTCAGTGTATGAAAGCTGTCTGAAATTGAGAATGAGACAGAAAGAAAAACAAGCGGGATTGTCAGGATAGGTACATCAGCCCCAAGTTAGTTTTTTAGCTGGCTCCTAGGAAAGCTATTTTGTTTAGATTTACTTACTTGTTTTTCCTGGAAAATCAACACTGTTCTATGAAAACAGGCCAGTCAAAAGAGTGCTTGAAATGTGTCAGGGTAAAAGTATGAGCTTCCATGACTGATCAGAATTTGATGATATCAAATGTACTTGTTAACTGTTTATTGGCTATGGCTGTATATAGCTGTCAGCTAAAAAATTGGAAAAAAATACCTTCCTGGGAGGACAATGTTGATTTCCTTAATTTGAACTTTTTAAATTATTACAGACATATGAAGCATTTAGGCTGTTCTTAGGACTGCTAATGTTCTCTTGTTATTACGCTATTAAAAGGAACTATTGGGCCACTCCTGTAGGGAGATTTTCAAGTGTATGTTAAAGCATGGATGTGCAGTGTGTCATGTAATGCTGGAAAAGTAAACTGAATTTTGGATAGCTACAAAGGGTGTTAAGAAGAAAGAGGGAGAAAAGTGCTTTAACAGTAACAGAGAACAAGTGATGTTTTTATTCTGCTTTAAATTCTTTACCAGATTTTCAAGCGGTGTATTTGTGTAAAGCAATCATTACTTGAGAGGAAATGCACATGCCTTTTTTTGTTCCAGATGGGCAATTTTCCCTAGTTTCAGAGATTTAGTGCTTTTTTTTTTTGGTCTGTAGTTAGTCTAGTTTAAAAGAAATAACCTGAATCTCTAGAAATATTCAGTGCTTAATTATAATGATCATGACTCACAAAAATTAATAGAGCTAGTATATGCTTTTTTACATATAAATCAATTTGTTGTACTAATCTTATCTACTAACCACACAGACACGTAATCTACTTTTTAAATTTCTTGGGTTTTTTTTGTATTTCTTGTATGGTGCCCTGTATTAAGTTAGTATTAGCTGTGTGTTTCGTAATTTGCTAGCAATGGTATAAAAAAATCTGCCCCTTAATAAAGGTAATCCTCTCACATTAATGCATAAAACCACTGTTTAGTAAGCAGGTTTATAATACAGCTATCTAAGAATACAACAAATGCTTGATAAAAGTAGTCTGTTATTTTTGTAATGTGTGAGTGTGTATAAAGAGAAATATCTTTAGGGTTTAAAAAAATAAAAGAATTGTAAGAAAGGCAATAACTTATGTTACCTATTTGAATTTTACAGGAATCATCAACTGCTTCTAAGGCCAGTTTTCCTGAAAATGAGACCTCTCCTTCTTCACCAAAGCATCAAGCCACGGTCAGTATGCAAAGTGTTTGAATAGATAAGTAGGTGTTGTAGAAACTAGGCTATTCATGATCAGAGAATTGAGGGTAAGCCTGCTTGGTATTGAGAAAAACAATGGGATAAAGCTATTTGAAGGCTTTACATTTTAAAAGGAATGCATTGCATCCAACTGTGCTTTCAGAAAAAAGTTAAATGTCTTTGGTTTAGATACAGCATGGTGATAGGAAATTAAGTAAAAATTCATTGTAGGATAAAGTTATGTCAGATTATTTAGAACTCAGTTTAATTCTTCCAACAGCCATGTCTTCTCATCTAGCAACTTGGAAGGTCAATGCAGAAGTAAACTCCCCATTTCTATAGAATCTCTCACTGTCAGTAATCAGTAATAGTTTCTAAGACTTGATATCTCTATTTTTCTCCTATGTTTCAGTCTCCTTAAAGAGGCACAGAGAACCTGGCATAAATAAACTATGTCTTTTTTTTGATTGAGTAGAATAACTATTGGGAGAAAAACTTAAGCTTGGTAAACTTGCTGTGAACTTTTCATAGACTTTCTTGCTTCAGTTTATATTTTAAATGTGATTATTGCTTTTTAAACAGTGGGAAATAGTTAAATAGTTTTTATATTTAAAAAGAAAATTTGGAACTGTACAGTGCTACAGTAGCATTGAAATATGTGCCTTGATCAACTTTAGCAACCCTTTAGTAGGTAGCTCAGGGCATTACAGGCACAACTTCCGTTTCATGCTTACTCTGCACGCAGAGGAATCTTTGGTTTATTCCTGCTAGTCCATCTTTACGGCACTTCAAACAGTTTTCCACAATAAAACAAACATTGTTTATTAAGCAAGCATAGTTGATAGCCTTATACACAAGCAATTATTGCTGCATATCTTCTAATTTCTTTAAATATGGTTCAGACCTTGAATTATTAAAATTGTATTTTTCAGAAGAAATCACTGCTGCTTTTGAGAATAGAAGAAAATAATTTGTGTTTTCTTTAGCTGTCCCCTGGGATTTAAATACTACAAAGCAAGCTGGTGAATTGTTGTGTCTTTTTGATCCTTAACTTGCTTTCTATTTCCATTTCCCTGGTTACAGTAATTTTCCCATTAGTACCCCCTAGTGTCGCTGTGAAGTAGGGCATCATGATACTTCTGAATAATTCTTTATTGGAGCATTCGCACAGTTTCCACCATGAGTAATTTATTAAAACCATAAGTTAATTGAGAAAGTGGGTGTGGGTTGCTCAGCCACTGTGAAAGATGGTGACAGGCTGTTCCACTTACTAAAGCCAGAGGTTGTTGGAGGCTGCAGTGCATAGGATTGTTAGTAATGGTCTGCATGGATCACAAATAAAGTAATAAAAAGAATAGGCTAGGGGTTTTTGGGGTGTGGGGGAAGAAAGTGACTAATTTCTTCTATTAAAAGTATCATTTTGGGAAAATTTTATATATATATTGCTGGCTTTGGGTAAGTATGACAGCCCAATGGAGATACTAGATGGAGTAAGAGCAGCAGTTACCACTGGAGTGAAATAACATCTGAATCACCAGCTAAACACTATTATCCTTGAAACATGTTTATCTTTTTTGTATTTTGTGTTGTGCTTGAAACATGCGGGCAAAATTCTTAAAGTTCGTGAAAACCACATCTATGTCTTTGGTAAGAATGTTGTCACAGTATTCCAGAAAAAAAGTGTTCTTTGATATTGTATTCTGCAGTAATGGTCCAGTTAAATTTGAGATTGAGGAGAATGCTGAAGGGAGTACATCTTCTGTTTTCATTGGATCTAGAATTGAGGACATTTTTGTTATGATAAAACTGATTTAGTTCCTTTCCCTAGTTGATTGTTTCAAGTAATGGCTTAGTTCTTAAGTTGGGAGCTCTGTCACAAGCTGTTACTGAAAAGGAATTGACTGGAAAAATAACTTAATATTCTTTCAACACTATTCGTTGATACGACAAGGCTGAGGTGACAGGAGCAAATGATAGAATTTGTTACATCATCTTGAGAGTCACAAATGTATAAATAAATGGTTTTCCAATATCTGAAACTTGCAAATAACTGCCTTATTCATCAGTTGTCTTTTACCACTGTTCACTGACTGCTCACCAAATTTGAACAGAGGCACACCAATATAAATGATTTTCATCAACAGGACATAATGAAGTAGTTTAAAATTCTAGCATTTCACTTGGGGATAGAAAAACATAGGAGATCAAAGAAACGTTTCACTCATGTATTTTAAAAATGAATATGTTAATACTTTTATGCATTTCAGCCATGTTTTATTTAAAGTATGCAGTTACGTTAAAATAACTTGGAAGAATTTTGTCAGAGAATTTAGGCTGTTTGTTTGTCAGCCATCTCCTTTTTCAGTAAAAGACACAAACACAAACGTCCTATTACACAAATCAGTATCATTTATGTTGCGAAATTTCCACTGTCTAGTATCACAGATGATTTAGTTAGGCTTGTCCAAATAACCTAGGCCTTGAAGGAAAGTTTTTTACCCTCTGAATGGTAATGAGTGCTTCCTCAGAGGAATTTTGATTTTGCTGATGTCTGCATATTTAAATATACATAAGACAATTTCTTGAAGTTATAACAGACAAAGACAGCTTATTGCCAGAATCTGGGGGATTGCTTCAGTGCCATGATGGCAATAGAAGCAGATTTTCTTTTATATTTGTTATGTCTTACTCTTACCTTACAGGGTCAAGAGAAGTATGGGCTATTGAATGTGACAAAAATCACAGAAAATGGGAAGAAAGTTCGGTAAGTCTGGACTTCCAGAAATACATGTGCATAAGGGTTTGTGTAAGGTATCTGACTTCTGTATTAGGTTAGCGTACAGGGTTTTGCAGTTTCTCACTTTTTGTCTTAATTTGCTTTAAAGGTTTTCCTGTAGGGCATAATGTTTCCTTATCCCAAAGTATGTGTCTCTCCTGGTGAGCAAAAGATAATGGACTTCAGAGAGCCAGAGGCTCATGTATGCCAGGGTTCAACACAAGGGTAGTGATTTCATGAAAGTGTGCTGGTGAGAGGCAGCTTTTTAAAATGGGATTGATTGATTTATTGAAGAGAAGATCTGTATAGGTGATAGCGTGTCTTGTTCCTTGGATAGAATCAGTGTAGGAGGGGCTTTCATTTGATCTCCTTTGATTTTCAAGGAGTGTACGTGTCACATACTCTCTAGTTCTTCCTTCACTCTGCTTGTGAAAGGTTTAAAGCAGAATGTATTGACCAGTCTGGGTCTCCCTATAGGTGATGGGTGACCTTATTTCTAACTTTTCCTTTCTCTGCTTCACAGGCAGGCATTTACATTATATATCGTAACATATTTATTTTATTTAACATATTTATTATTTCTGGTATTTTGCAAAGAGTCAGTGTTAAGTACTGTGCAAGAGTGGCATATCCTCAGATTTAATTTAGTGTTTTTTTTTACTTTTTAAAGATTTAATGGTTTTGGATCTAATACTGTGTTATATTTATCTAGCTCAGTGTTTCCCATATATGAAGCACTTTCCCATAGGCTTTAATAGTCAGCACCTAGCTGATACTCCAGACTCCCTTGACCCAGGCCAGTACAGCTAGGCAGCACATCTGACCACCAGCTTAGTTTCTCATTGCTGCTTCTAAGAGCTTGGTAGGAAGGGGTAGACAGTGTCTCATGTAAGCTGCTACTGGTACAGTATGCTCTCACCATTTGTTGCACCTGTTGGAATCATTGACTGCGCTGCTGTACAGAAAGATGCAACATGGCCATCCTGTCACTTTTAGAGCTGTTGAATAATAATTCATGTTTGGGCAATGGAAATTGTCAGAGCTTGTCAAGACTTATGTTTTTAACCTCAGGAGGACAGGTACTCAGGCATAAAATCAAATAGACAGCTGGAACAACTTATTTGTTCTTTCTGCAAATTTTTTGACGTGTAGCAAATATTTTATTGCCAGTGTAAATGAGCTTATTCCACAGATGTGCGACACTTGCATCCCAGCTAGATGTGAACAATCAGTTTTAGAATTATGCAGTACTTTGGCATAATTTGCTAAGTACCCAGTAGGTTGAGCATTCCAGATTAGCCCCTTTGAAATTGTAATTGTATGGTGTTTCTCCTTGTGAACTGCTTCCACTACTAATTAGCTTTGTTTGATTTAGACTTTGATGGTCAGGCTGGGACTGGTAACGTGTGTCTCTTCTACAAATATAATAGCAGTTAAGACTTACTGGTGGCACAAATGACTGTATGCATGGCTAAGTATATTAACATACAGGTCAGCTGGGGAAACAGTGATTGACAGTTTAAATATCTACTTCTAAGTCAATTTATCTTATTTTTATTTACCAATATTAACAGAAAGAATTGGATGTCATCATGGGCAGTGTTACAAGGTTCATCAGTGCTGTTCACTAAAACCCAAGGAAGTGGAACTGGCTGGGTAAGCACAGGAACAACTCCCCATCCTCATTTAAGTGTTAATCATATAAAATACAATAAAATGAAGTCCTTTTATTTATAGGGAATAAATATTGATATGCACGCATCATTTAGAAAAAATAAGTGTAAGTTATCAAGGAAAAAGTTTAATGTAACAGTTACAATGTACAATGAGAAGAAGCCGTGTAAGTTTTAAGTTTTTGCTCCAAGATGCATATTTATGTTCCTCACTAATATTTTTGTCTAAAACATTTGTTTCACTGTTCTTGCATTTTTTATTTTTTAGTTTTTTTCATACACTCCAGGTAATTTTGAATGTAATACATATAATGAAGAGAACAGCCTGACACTTGCCTAGTTGCATTAGACTATTTGAATAATCTAGTATTATTGTCTTAGTCTTTGGCTTGGTGGATTCCTTACTTTGTTTTATGTCTGTAGTGCTTGACAAGTATTTTGTATCTATTTTGGTGTCTAATGAAACTCTCAAGGGAAGCATCGCACTGAAGATAATGACTGTTCAATTTTTATATCACCTCTAGTTTAATAGCTCCATAACTAAATGTGCTATATTTATCCAGCTATTTATACATTAATAGGTATAGAAATGGTTCTTTATCTACTGCTTGCTTAATTTTGGAGGTCTGACTTTAAACTGTATGGATCTTCTGTAATAATTGGAGAGGTCAAAATCAGTATTCATTATTCCAGTGTATTATCATGTGAATTCCAGCAAAATTGCATCTTACAGATATATGCTATCTTGCTGGGCTTTGCTGGTCTTTCTACTTGGCTCACTTTTTCCTGCTGTGCTTCTTTTTGGTTAGTGAATTGGTACTGACAATTTTTTTCTAAAGCATTGAGTCTATTTCAGAGCTGTAAACAATTTTTTTTTTGCCTTACTGTTGCTGTAGAAGGGGTGGTTGGGAAAAAAATGGATGAGGATGAGTAAATAACATTTGGGGTAGAAGAGAATGAAAGAGTGAAGTTGGGCAAGATGGTCAAGCAGAAGGAAAAGAGAAGGGAAGGAAAAAGAATAAAGATCAAATGCATGAGATAAGGTAAATTAAGCTGTCTGGTAGGAAATGGACTTGGTGACTTCTGCTAGTTACTTTAATAGCTGTGGGTCCAAAACATACTTTAGTTTTATAGGCATAAGTACTGTGGAGTATTGGAGGAGGGTCAGAAAAATATCAATAATATGGACAGAATCGAGTGAAGCTGGATATACTAAGGGAGAATCTCTTTCAAGGACTTTGTGTTGTATACCTGCATACTTGCAGTTGGCTTTGGAAATACATAATTTAATATCTAGCACACACTCTTCTTGCGGTCTGTATTGGATTTTTTTTTTTTTGTGGGGGTAGGTCTCAAAAATTCCACTTCACCTCAAACATTGATCTGTGTCAGTATTTTGTCAAGTCTAACAGTTTGACATGTGGTAAGCATCACATTTCTTCATCTTAAGAGAAGAATGTGGTTAGCATTTGTCTAGTGATTGATATAACCGTATCTTCTTTATTTTTGTGCATTGTTTTGTGACTTCATCACTTCTTTTCCTTTTTCTCATCAAGTCATTTTGCCAAGGGAGCTCAATTCCTGAGCTCTTGCTCTCGCTGCTTTCTTCTTGGAAAAATGCTCTCAGTCGTCGACCTGCTGTCACCTATGTAAACTCTGACCAAGTTTCAGCTATCACTGTATGTGTTCTTGTTGCATGCCTCTTGTCACTGTAAGGCTATTTGCCACTAATCTTGAAAGTCAATTTGAATTTTTCCAAGGTTCATGTTTTGTCATTTTCTATAACAACTTGCGTATCCTGTTTGCTGTTTGAAGTCATCCAAGATGCAGATTAACATAAGTATAGTGGAATAATTGAGTAATTGCTCTAATGGAACAAAGCAGAAGGAGTATGTGGTTCATCAGTGCCAGATTTATAATCCCAAATTTGCCTTCTATTTGAGCCACTAGTGACTTGACTAATAAACAGCATGGTATGGTCAGTTTTTTAACAGATACTTATGTCTAATTCTTTCTAACAAAACTAATTTGGGATATTTATAAGGTGCACATGATACTTTTGATACAATAATGTACATGTTGTTAATTCTAGCTATAATTTGAATATCTAAACATGTAAATGTTTTGCATAAAAAGCTGAAAGGAAAAGAGCTTCAGGATGTTCTGGCTATATGCCATAAACAGAAAGCTGATGTAACTTTGTAGGACTCTTTGTAAATAATTTAAGTGTCTGTTGTTAGTCATGTTTTGAAGTACAGATGCCAAGCATGGGAGTGCTGCTTATCATAAACTGATAAAAACGTCAGCAGCTAATATGTTAGCTTGTTGCTCAAGGTGGGTGAGGAGGAATTCAGATCATTATACTAGTGTTAGAAGAAACAAACAGGCTTGACTGGTTGTCTGACTGGTTTTTAATACTGCTTTTTTGGCACTCGTCAGAATTGAACTAAAGATTTCATGGAAAAAATCATATGCTGAAGATATTAAAAGCAGTGTTTCAATAATTTAACTTTTTAAGGATTTTAGTATGTTGGTGATGTTTAAAACTATGTTGGTGTCTTGGCTTGTATTTCCTGAAGTGTGGTGGGAGAGCTGTATGCTTTGAGTTTAGTTATGGTTCCTAAGACTTCTGGAATGACCATTTTGATGACCAGTACCTTATTTGTTGTTTTTTTTCTTGTAAGGGAATTGTAGGCTTATTCAATTAACCTTGTGCTAAAAATGATGCAGCTGCCTTTTCTTTGTCAAATTCATTGCTATGTATGTGGAAGCCTAAACCAGACAATTTATACACAGTCTGGTTGCCTTTACAGGGCTACTTCCTGTAAGGAAATACAGATTTATTTGTTTTTAATATCCCTTTTTACAAAAATTTGAATTTTTGAGTGTTGAAAGAAGGTGCTTCTCATTTTGATATGAATGAGTTGCAATAGCGATTGCCAAATTTAAGCTGCAGGGGTTCATAAAATACAGCAAATGGTGATACGACAGCTTCATATCTAGGGCAGCTGGCACCACCACGTATAGACCTTTCCTTCTTTCCATCTCACACTGCTGCCCTTTTCAAAATTCCCAGATAGCTCAAAAGAGAAATCCAGTAAGAATAAGGTGTCTACTCACCGAGACCTAAATTTAACCTGACTGGTGCTGACTTCGTAGCTCACTCTTGTTTGGAGAAAGCAGACACTGCCAAAGCGAAAGGTTTTCCTTTTGCTGCTCTCAACAGAATCTGCTTGCTTCAGGAGGGTTTGATTGCCTTTAGCTAACCTTTGTATGCAGTGTCTCAGCAGCCCTGTAGAGGACTTGTTCCTGGCTGCTGGCATCTTGTTTCATACATCTTTCTTTCAGGAGCAGAAAAGACCCTTTACAAGAAAGCTTATAGGACAGCCAGCATGCTAAGCTTAGATTTTATTTGAATAAAGAAATTAAGTTTGTGATGAGCATATTGGTGTATCAGAGAAGCTTTACAGAGAGTCTGGATTATTAGTGTGAGTTTCCCCATCCTTGTATCTGTCACAGAAACTTGGGCTCTGTTTGTGTGAAGGAGCTAAGGAAGATGTTTTCCCTTCTGAAGAATTTAGCTTCTAGTTTCTTGTTTGTTCTGTGTTTCTCTGAAATGATGAAGGGAGTCAGGCCAAAAAGGTGGGTAGAGTGCAGAGGTGTTTGGGGTAGTTCTGTGATCTGTAAGGTGGAGAGTTCAACAAGCTAATGGGTTGGAGGGCTTCCCTTTTGCTCAGAACAGCAGTGACTTAGATTTAATGGGGTTTTTTTGGTCATTGTTAGCTGATTTCACCTGTAGCAGGTCTTCTGTGTTTCTCAGCATCATCTGAGTGGTGTTTTTAATGAATCCCCCTGGATCCTGCAGAGGACTTAAAAGGACTTGATTTTGGCTCTAGTCTCGCAACTCTCTCCAGTGCCAAACTCTAGAAACAGGGCTGGTGGGGGGGTGGTATTTAAATTTTTTTTTTTTTTTTAATTTATTTATTTTTCATCTTTTTTCTTCCTCCCAACATGCAGCAAGATTGACCCAGGCTGTCAGGAAGTGTGTGGCTGGGGTGCTTTGGCTGTATGTGAAGTAGTTATGTGAATCTCTCTTAAATAGGCATAGCCACCTACAACTGTAAGAGCCATAGTAGCCCAGAGTTTGTTCCTGTGGTCTCCACTGCTGAGCTGGGCCTCTCAAAAGCTCTGCTATAATTAATAGGAAATGTTCTTGGATGAGATATCTGAGAATTAAGTTAGAAACCAGAAGGTTGTGGGGTTTTGGTGGTGGTTGTTTGGTTTTTGGTTTTGTGGGGTTTGGTTTTCTTTCATCTCTTCCCCCTCCCCCTGTCCCCAGGTGCTAGTTGGCATTAGGTAAATTATAAATATTCCCCAATTCTGATATTTCGTGGGCAAAATAAAGAACTTAAGATGCTACTTTCCATTCAGCATTTAATTGCCCTTAGGCTCAAGGCAGGAAGATTTTCCAGTGGTAAATAGCCTTTCTAAAACACAATTAGCATTAATTAACATACATGCTGGGAATTTAATCAGAAGCAGCAGATTAGTTCTGTTTTCTGAACTGTTTTTTCTCCCCTTGGATATGGATGTTCTTGTACAGGCTGGAAACTTGTGTTCGCAGCAAGGAGCTTGTCCTGGGGCTCACGTCCCCCAGAGCTGTCACATGAACAGCATTTGCACATCAAAGACACTTTAAAGAAATAGAAAAGAACCTTTCTGGAGGATCTGATGCTACAAGCTTCCCCTAGAACTACAGCATTAAATTTCTGTGCCTACATCCAAGTGACTTACGGCTTTCCCTGTTTTGTGTTTTACTCATTTAACTCACAGTTACAGCTTTTTGTTTGTGTGGGTCACTGCACTGGTTTCCTTGAGGAATGATTTCAGAGCTCTGTGGTGTAGGTAGAAACCCTAATACAAGTACTTTGTGATACCTAGTGTAAATGTAAAAGTAATAGGTAAAAATAGCTCCCAGGTGTCTTCCTTCACGTTGTTTGAAGGGTTCCTTCTGGGCTAGATGCTTTATTTTATTAAGTTACTTGCTTTTTCATTTGGTAGCTAGACTGAAATTGAGTTCTGTTTACTTGGTAAGCTGTGCTCCAGTGCTGCAGTAGAAGAACCACAGAAAAGTATGAAATAACATGGAAGGCATTATTGGAAATACATAAACGTGCACAAAATATATAGGTATTACAAAAACGTAAAACCTGAAAGTGCTCTTCCAGTGCAGGAGGGATGTGATTCGTCTCTAGCAAAGATACTGTTTCTGTTTTTTGTTTGTTTGTTTGTTTGTTTGTTTGTTTTTGTTTGTTTTTTTTTTGTTTATATGGAACCATGGATTAACTGACAGAATGGGGTTGTTTTGTACAGGTACTTCTGAGCCAGTTTTATTTAAAGCTTGGGACTATCTTGACTAAAGTCAAGCTACAGTCAAATGCTGTATGGACTTCTACCATTCATGATAGAAAAAAAAGCTTTGCTGCAACTTGGCATATAATGTTACGGATTTTTAAAGCCTTTAAGCTGTGCAGGTTTTAATAGGCATGCTTAAAGGTTGGGTTTTGTGGTTTCTGTTTGGATTCTGTTTTCCTGGTATCATGCCTGTTGATTTGTGGCGAAGTATTGTATTTGGGTTAAGTTGTATGGACTGTAAATAATGTATGTTATAGCTAGAGGACTGCAAGATTGTGTACCGGTTAGGAGCTTCTTTACTTGTTTTAAGTTTGTCATCATTGTGCCTTTTTTTCCAGAAGTTTGGTGTCAATCAGTCTAAGCCAGAATTTACAGTGGATCTCAAAGGAGCACTGATTGACTGGGCCTCAAAGGACAAATCCAGCAAAAAGAATGTCATTGAGGTGAATTATGTGATTTACATGCAGAATTGTCTCTCTCTCTCCGTCTCTCTCTCTCTCTCTCCGTCTCTCTCTCTCTCTCCGTCTCTCTCTCTCTCTCTCTCTCTCTCTCTCTCTCTCTCTCTCTCTCTCTCCGTCTCTCTCTCTCTCTCTCTCTCTCTCTCTCTCTCTCCTCTCTCTCTCTCTCTCTCTCTCTCTCCGTCTCTCTCTCTCTCTCCTCTCTCCGTCTCTCTCTCTCTCTCTCTCTCTCCTCTCTCTCTCTCTCTCTCTCTCTCTCTCTCTCTCTCTCTCTCTCTCTCTCTCTCTCTCTCTCTCCGTCTCTCTCTCTCTCTCTCTCTCTCTCTCTCTCTCTCTCTCTCTCTCTCTCTCTCTCTCTCTCTCTCTCTCTCTCTCTCTCTCTCTCTCTCTCTCTCTCTCTCTCTCTCTCTCTCTCTCTCTCTCTCTC